>NC_058123.1:25977500-25990000 GCF_914725855.1 Thunnus albacares
TTAAAATGTGTAAGGGAGCAAAGATGGAAGGCGGGAATTTCCTGCAGAAAATGAGTAGATAGTATTATACATTGTTCATTTTATTGTTATTAATCATATAGATAATCTGTGACCATTTTCTTTAGAACACACACACACACACACACACACACACAAAGGTTGTATAATGCCAAAGGATCTGACATGCTACATCCACCACATGAATTTCTAAAAATCAGTTCAAGTTAATTCTCTCCTCTTTTCTAATTTTTGCAGCCTTTCACTCTTCCTCTCTGCTCTGCTTCTTTGGGAGGTGTGTGATGGAAGCTCTGAAGGATGATGGGATATTTGGTCTGTATTCAGTTTCCTCTGTAGCCTTTAAGTTGAGTTAAATTCCCTGATGTTAAGAGTAAAATGAAACTTACAGATGGCAGAAGTAAAAACTCTATTTTTCTCTTTTACATGATCAAAAGTCAAATTAAATTCCTGTATTGGATGTAAATAAAATCCATAAAACAGATATATTTTGTAAAACATTTAAAAATAGATTTATATAAGCAATATTTTCACTTTAGTAGAGTAAACATTATGTATCTTTACTTTTCTCTGCTCTAAATCCCAGAGCTACCATACACGGGTTGCCATGGTGACATGCTGTTAGCAAGCATCAGATGGTGGCACTATAACTGATCAAAGTTTAACTCATAAACCAAATGTCTGAGTGACAAGAGGCTCAGGAGACATGCTGTCAGCCTCCAATCTCCATATTGGATTTGTTATAAATTTCACTGTTAAAATTTTTTTTGTTCTTCAGTCGAGCTTTCAAATTTTTTGCCTCGTTGACACCGGATTGGTACAAAGTTGAAGCAGATGTGGATACAGAAAATGAGAGTTATAAGAAGTAGAGAGGCAGTGTATAGCTGTCATCTCAGTCATGACGAGTTTTCACAAGAATCTTTAAATTCATTCACTGTACGGAAAAAAATGTTAAAAATCGCTTTTGAAAGTCTTTTGAAATCGGCCCACAGATGGCGCCACGGTTGCCTGAAATGTATGAACGTTTGAATTTTTCCTGGCACACAGTGTTACTTATGAACATCTGGCTATGATTGTGTAATGCAGCCTTTTATCTAAATATAATTGTTAAAACAAACATTGTGTGTGAGGAGCTGTTCAGCCGTTTATTTGCAACATGATCACAAAAGTTTCATTCAAACTGGTCAGATGGCTTTGTGAAAATTAAAGGTAAACTTAGTAATACAGCTGAGCCTCCGTTGTAAGTCTGATTGACAGACAGGTTTATGTGCGGATCCAGAAATACTGACTTCACAGATTTACACCCAGCCCTGCCATGATGCAAGCAACACCTGCCAGGAAGAATTATGATATTTTGAGTTGCTTATGATCAGATTCATTCAATAAGCTTTAACATTTTGGGATCTGTTCACACCAGGAGTGCTACAGAGATTAAAGGGATACTTCTCTTCAAAATAAGATAAGGCTAACCTAAAGGCTTGTTTACAACCTGAAACTGAACGAGAACAGTGCAGTTATTACTGAAACTGTCCCTTGTGAACATCCACCACAGTTTAACACACCGACTTCTTGCTTTCACTTTATTTTCCACAAAGTTCGCCTGTGATAATTTGGGTGTACTTACTTTCTGTTTTTCTTCCAAATACCTCCAGGAACCAGACAATGTGCAGACTCTTTGGTTTAAGCCGGTGATTTAGCATTGCACTTTTATAAAATTGGGGTAATCACAAGCAACAGATTTAAAAAAAGAATGGTTAAAATCAAAGCAGCAGAGACTGAAATATGACTTTTTGTCTCTAGTATGGGTCAAGCTCCAAAAACAATGCACACTACATTTCCCATAATGCAGCTCAACAACGTCTTTAAATTAGACCCTCCCTAAATGCCCACATCTTTCAAACTCCAGTTGTTAACGCAGGTTTAATGTTATAGTCTAGTCTCCAAGCCCAGGCTGAGACAACCCTGATGACATCACTATGACATCACGCGGGTTATTTTCTCAGACGCTGCCTACAGAGCCACAGTTGACATTATACGACTGTATTCATAGGCAGAGCGGTGCTAACCCTGACAACTACACCAATCCTCGTGCGCAAAATTGGTGGAGTGCTCCTTTAGAAGACATAAAATCACACTGAAAAACAGAGGGAGGAGGAGAGAGAGCGATACAGGCAGTCACCAAAACAGACAGACAGTGTTTCGGTCTTCCAAATTTCATATTAACATCGTCATCATTCATCCTATTCAAACAAATAATAGACTCCAAAACAAGCGAGCAGACCTCCCAAACCCCTCTCGCTCTCTATCTCTCTCTCTCTCCCTCTCTCTCTCCTCTTCTTTCGGCTTTAATTTGATTAAAAAGCGAGCTGCAGGAAGGGGAGGGAGGGCTGATGCACATCTAATAAGTGGACCATCTGTCTGCAGCGCTGGCTGGCTCCCAGCATTGTACCCAACCAGACTGCATGGGAAATGAAGGGAGAGATGGAGGGATGGAGGGAGGGATAGAGAGAGAGAGAGGAGGAGGGAGGGAGGGGAGATGAAGTGCAGGGGGGGGAAAATATAGAACCCAAAAAGAGTGACCCGGTTGAAGAAAAGAAGCAGAGACAGCATTTTTAATTTTGTCTGACGCTTGCTTGGTCAACAAACCTGCAGAGGAGACGAAGAAGAATGAAGAGCGGAGGAAAGCGAGAGGAGGAGGAGGAGGAGAGGAGGAAGGAAAGAATGTTAAAAGGAGAGCATTAGGGAGACAGTGAGGGGGGGAAAACGAGGAGAGGAAGAAAGGAGAAAGAAGAGGAGAGGAGGAGAAGAGGGTCGGCCGAGAGGAGGGGAGAAAACGAGGGAGAAAAAGGTAGATGAGAGGGGAGAGCAGAGAGGCAGGAATGGAGGGAAGAAAAAAGGAGGGAGTAGAGAAGAGTAGAGGAAAAATTAAGGAGAAAAGAAAAGAGGAGAAAAGGAAGAAAGAGAAAAGTAAATAGGAGAGAATAAGGAAGGGAAAAAGAAGGGAGGAGAGCGGAGGAGTAAAGAAGGGGTGGAAAGGAGAGAAGATGAAAAGGAGGGAGGAGGGTAAAGGAGAAAAAGAAAAGAGGAGAAGAGAGAGCGAGGGAGAAAAAGGAGGGAGAAGGAAAGAAGAGAAGAGATGTGAGGAGAGTAGGTGGGAGGAGGAAAAAGGAGGAGGGGAGAGACTTTTAGCTGAGTGTTCGTTTCTCTATTTAAAAATTTCAGCCAAACTGACCTTTGACCTTGAGGCAGTACAGTCTATTCCAAGCACATACACCCCTGAGCTTTGATGTCCTCATTATTTAAGGTGGACTGAAGATAGACTTTGGACAACGGCCACTGTTTTAACTAGCAACCACCAAACTACCTTAAATGTATTTTTTGATGCATGACCTCTGAATAATACATCTGTGAATACAACACAGAGGTCAGAAGTCATGTGACATGTTCTTCTCTTCGTCCTCCGTCTTCCTCCCTCCTCCCCTCTACTTCAACAATCCCCCCCCCCCCCAAAAAAAGTCTGCTTTCCTTTCCCTCTCTTTTTCCTCCTCCTTTCGTCTTCCTCTTATTTTCTTCGTATCTCAAATCTCTGGTTCTTTTTGTCCCTCTCTTCCTTCCTCCTCCCTCCACCTTCTTCTTCTCTTCCTCCTTCCAGTCAACCTCCTTCCTCCTCTTTCCTTCCTCCTTTCCCCCAACTTCCTCACACCCTTTATCGTCGTCTTTTTTCCTCCCACCTCCAGCTTCTCTCCCCCATTTCCCCCCTTCATCCCTCTATCCCTTTATCCCCCTCTCCCCCTTCCACTTACTCTCCTTTTCCTCCTATTTTCTCTCTTGTCACTCCATTCTTCCCTCTCTCTCTCTCCTCCCCCTTGTCTTCCTCCCTGGTGGTGAGATGACAGCTAATCCCCGCTTGAATTATAATCTCACATTTCATCCTGATTTCACGCAGACGGGATTTTCCTTCACATTACGACACCCAGTTGTCAATCTCTCTCTCTCTCTCTGCTCTTTTGTCTTTGTCGCTGTCTCTCACCCCTTTCTCTACATCTCTCCGGTTGTCTCAGCTGGTCTGACTTCAGTCATTTCCTCCTTTCCTTTGTTATGTTGTCTTTCTTTCCTTCTTTCTTTTGTTCCTTCCTTCTTCCATTTGCAATAAGTCCTTTTTTTTCTGTACTTCTCTCTCTCTTTCACATGGAGCAAAAGCTGGCCTTAAGGCCTATGAACACTCTCTCTGTGTCACACACACACACACACACACACACACACACACACACTTAGCACGACTGCACTTTGTTCTCTTCATACAGCCACTTCCTATGGTGAGCCTTTGATTTGAGTCTTTTTATGTTGCAGGTCTGAATGTACAAACAATAAAGTTGTCGACGGGATTGAAGAGAGTTGAGAGCAGGCAGCCACACCCACACACACACACACATGCACACACACACACACACACAGCTACACACACACACACACACAGAGGAACATGAAGGCACACACAATTTCATTTGAAACAGAGGTCTATATAAGTGCTGAGAGGCATATTGATAGTGTGTAGGAGACAGGTGAGATCAATGTATTTCCATCCAACTGTTGCAGAAGTTTTAACCACTTCAACCCCACTGAATCCTCAGTAAAGTGTATAAAATAAAAAAGGACATCTATCAAAATTCAATTTGATTAATGAACCCATGGAACCTGAATGACAAAATCACACTCCTTGTACTTTTATTTAATTATTTGGATCCCTATTAGCGGTTACCAGTGTAACAACTACTCTCCCTGGAGTCATAACTCAGCCACTCTTTGCAGTGATAATATTTCCAGTGTCCACTGTTGATACATGCACTGTAATATTGTAATGATGTAACATATAACTTCAGGTCTCACCACACAATCATCATGTTTAGATGTTTTTGTTCTGTATGAGGTACATACAGGACTCATCATGCTGCAAAGTGTAATGTCAACAACATGTGAAAATGAACAGTGCTCAGTTACAGCAGCCCACACCTATATCACTGACTCCATGGCATCATCCAAAGCATGACAATAGAGTTGCAAAGGGGCTGCTGGTTCTGGAAGTGTGAAACATGTCTTCCCATTTCAATTTTTTCTTTAAACAGTATCCTCAATGTAACATAGATAATGTAACGTAGATAATGTAAGGATCATATAGGTTTATATGATGACCACCAGTTTTGGCTGTGGAGAGGAAGCCAGTCAGTGGTACGAATCAGAGCGATAATGAATTCAGAACGCTTCGTCGCTGAAGTTATAAACAGGACCCACAAATTAAAGCTGAACCTACTCATGCTTCAGATGTAAAATCAGTTGTCTCAACACTGTAATCTTAAGCTTCCGCCCGCCGTTAGAGGCGCTTGTGACCAAATTTTAAGCTCAGTGATTGGCTGTTTCTTGCCAAAATGCAGCTTGGGAGCCGTAGTTAACTTCTACCCCAAAATCTACACAGTTTGTACCTTTGACTTTTTTATCTAAGAACAAGATGTTTTTTAACGCAGTTGTTCATCTTTTATACTGACAATTTAAGTAGGAGAGTCTCATGCTGATCCAAGCCGTAGAAGAGCTCAAACTGTGTCTATGGGAAAGATGAATGGAATTTTTACGTCTGGAACCAGGGGCGCCTGAAATAGCTTCTCCCATTTTGCAACTCTATTCAGGGGCAAGCTTATTTGCTGTCTTACCAAGACTTTGATGGAGGATTGATATTAATTTAGTCTGCATGCGTTCAGTGCAGGGACATGTTAGCTTAGTGTAGGGCCTGGACGTGGAGGAATCTGCCAGCCTTTGCCAGAAGAAGAGAAAAATGTGACTCTCTGTAACAAATAACTTTCCCCCCCAGTAATTCCACAGTTGTCTTATATACATGTCTCTTCTTAGCTGGCTTGCTAACGTTGGGAATCGGTAAGCTTGCATTCTGGAAACAGCAGGGTTTTGTTCAGAGTTGGAAGGTTTGTGAACCCCGCAGCTCCACTGTGAGGACAAGACATCTGAAGTGCTGCTGCTAAGCTAAGCTAGCTATTGATGGTCAGTAAATACCTCCAAACCGTTGGCCGGCTTATCTTAAACCAAAATTCCTCATTTTGCTTGCTCAACCCTGCTCACATTATGACATTTCTGAGTAGCTAAAATATGTAGTGACTGCCCCATAAGTTTAGATGGATATATAGGACAGACACGCTGGGAGAATAAAGGAATGAGAGAGAGAGAAGAAAGAAAGAAAGACAGAAAGACAGAGTTCTTCATTATCTCTCCGGTGTAATCAGGATAAAAAAAAACCTGATGTGGCCTCAATTTTGACGGTGAAAATCAGATGCTAATTTTCCTCCAAAATACAAACTGAACAGAGAGAGGGAGAGTACAGAAAGTGTTTGGAGAGGGTGGGTAAGTGTGTCTGTGATGTGAGCGTTTGAGTGTCTGAAGAAGGTGTGTGTGTGTGTGTGTGTGTGTGTGTGTGTGTGTGTGTGTGTGTGTGTGTCTGGCATCCATCAGAACCACAGCTTGCCGAAAAAACAGTAAGCACAGTGCAGAGAGAGTGAGCGAGCGAGCGAGCGAGAGAGAGAGAGAGAGAGAGAGAGGCGAACGAACGAGTGCTGCTGCACACTAATTATGTATGCATGATTTAATCTGCAACTCAATAATATGCAAATATGTTAGTTTCTTAATTAAAAATGCAAAGCAGCCCTTATGGTGATTTTTCTGTGATTTTCTTTTCAGCCTAACAAACGGAACATTTCGAGAAATTCAACAAATTGGAGGGAAGCGCTACGGTGGGGGGTTAACAAAAAAAAAACTTCCTACTTCAACTTCCTGTAGTTTGAGAATAAAGGAGGGGCAGGAGGAGGAGGAGGAGGGGGGTAACAGTGAATGAGGGAGTTCGTAGTCATACCACCTTAAGAATATTTTAAAGGCAATTATTAATTTATTAAACTTAAACAGACATTATATTTTACATTGAGTTACTAAGGTTATGCATGAAGTAAGATAATAAACAAATATATCTTTCAAGTAGCCTAGTTCCATCCACGCCATATGGAGTTACTATAATTGTCAGTTTCTGACTTGTTCATGACAACAGCCAAGTTGTATTTAGGACAGATATCCAACTTGCTGCTATATAATACAGAAGTGCCTGTAAAATCAAACAAACACAGATGCCTCATGTCAGCTAAAGTCTGTCTTCCAAGGTAATTTAACACTAATTTAACAGATATAGTGATGTATTGACCCTTTCACTACCAACCCTGCAATGATCTGTCTTGAGTTGTATGATGATGTGTCCAAACTTTGGAATCTTTCCCATCACTGCCATCCATCCAACAGTGCAACGCTCATGGGCTTTGTTAAGTAAAAGTTACCAATTTGTCTGAGGGCTATAATAGTAGCTTCCAACCCATGCTAAGCTAACATTAGCTAATTACTTGTTGGAATCACCAACTGTACTTTGAGCATTAACTTCATAAGGTGTTTGGAAATTTTCCTTCACATGACTGGTTCAGAAATGTCATAAATTGTTTCACTGCTCCCACTGATATATTTAACCCTAATGTTATTACGGGTTTCACAAGACAGAAGGCCTTTCTTGATACAGAATTTGAACTTGCATGAATAAAAATGGAAGGATACAGTATACATCCAATTTCCAAAGAGGACAACAACATTTTTGGATGGCATCACTAGCTCAGCTCTGGAGAATACAACGCAACATGACTGTAAATGAGCTCAACTCAACAACAAAGTCCACTTAATGAACTTTTCCTGAGCTTTCAAACAACAATGAGATGAGATCAGAGTATTTCTTTATTAAGGTGTGGTATGATACAAGCCAAAAGTACAAAGAGGAAGTGCTATTGTACAATGTTAAATACCAAATAACAAACTCACTTCACCTTCAGCCAAACCCATTTGGTAGTTACAAATGTAAGTTTTCAACTCTGAGACCAAAGACTATCTTTTAAAACTAAGGAGACATCAGTGTCACTGGTAGATTACCAAATATTTTGTCTAGATAGGACTGTTCTCCATGGAGATGTTCATGGAGGCTGGTTGTCTCAAGAGCTTGCTGTCTTGAATTGGATGTTTTAGCTTAACTGTGCAGAATGATGTAGGTTTGATATGAACAGGTCTAACTACGATTGTGATTCGTGACATCACAACTAATTTGGAGCCAATCGTGATCCTGTATGCAAATAACGCACGTATGATGAGGAAACTTGAAGCCTCCAGTGCACATACACTGAGAATGGACTTTATAGTGATGTTGGAGACATCGTGTGTGTAGCAGTTAAACAAAATCAAATGAAAAATATTATACTTTATACTAATAGACTACAGATTGTGAAGTTTTGAATGAATGAAAGAGAAGGAGACTTTACTGATTTTAACAAGGTAAACTGAGCTTTCTTTTATGTTTTAAAAAAAATGTCTGGTGGGAATCTTTAATTTTTCACCATAAAAATTTCAAGACTTGTAAGTCAAATATTTTGTAAGTTATGAGCCTGGCTCCTGTCCTCCACTATTTTTTCTGGTCGATGTGAAATGCATGCTGGGATACTGGTTTACCACAAGTTTACATAAGTCAGCTCCCAAAACATCTTGGATAAAACAGGAAGAGCAAGTCCACTTTTTTGCAAAAGTTCAGTGGCAAAGAGCTTGTCTTTCACATTTCCTATCTATTCTTGGTGCATATCTGTGCTTCACAAAAAAGCACATGTCAATTGAATGTTTTCACATGTTATATGTAATGTATTTCACATCATTCCTAAGGATACACAGATGTGGGCAAAGCCACCAAATTCTTCTTTCATCCTGTAAATTTGGTTCAACCTCCAGTGGTCTTAAAAAGCCCACTAAGCAGTTCAGAAAAGATCAGCTCAGTCTGTTCACCAGTTCAGCAGTAAAAACCTGAAATCAGTTTCTTGGGTCTGACTCTCTTCCTGCTGAGCAGACCATCCAGCGCCATCCAGTGCAACCTGCTGCTGAAAGAAAGGCCCGCTCAGCGCTTTGTGCTCAGGTATACTTTACACAGAGCGTGCTCAGAATGAAAACAATGATTAAAGATGAAGCTAATCCACGGCACCAGCATGCATTACAGCCACACGACAGGGTGCGTGTGTTTTATGTGTGTGTGTTATGAAGCTGATATTCAGATCGCTAAGACGCAGGCTTTGTTTAAGCCAGCGCTCTCATTAGAACAAGGTTTAAAAAAAAAAGCTTGTTTTTAATTGATCTTTCTTTCTTTCACTTTCTTTCAGTATTGTGTATAATGATGTTTCTCTTCATTCCTTTCTTCTCCACTAAGTTCTAAAGTTGATTTCTATGTAATTACTAATCTCTCATATAACATAGGTTGTGTTTTAGTCATTTTAATACATGGAAATATATGATTCCAGTCCTCAGATACACTATATGTCCAGTTCAGACTGCCGGTGGATTGCTGATGGAGCCTCTTCACAACCTTTCAAAACCTCCTCAACCTCCTGCAGAAACCTTTAAACTGGCTGCTAAAGCTGATAAAAATCATCAACTGTCTGATAAATGCTGCTGATTATCTCTCACAGTTTGTTTTTCTGGAGTGATGAATTATTTTTTTCTATGAGAAAAAGGTTTTGACAGCTTGTCATGTTAAGATCAGAGCAATTAGCTGTCAGCATGCATTCAAGGAAGCTCTGACATCTGAGTATTGACTGAACTGCAAAAAAATAACTCTGCTAATTAAATAAAAAGTTGGTATTTAGGAGTGTAAGGAAACATGGTTGCTGTGAAAATGACTTGTTGAATGTTGCTGCGTCTTTGAACACATCACAAAGACATTTCATTGTGGGGGAACATCATCTTCACCTATTCCTGCCCATAATAAGTTATCTGAGCTGTATTTTGCAAAGTTTTATAAAGATGTAGTAGCTTATGAGCAGAAATATAAATATTTAATATAATTTCACTTCCTTAAAGGTGCAGTGTGTAGAATTTAGTGGCATCTAGCTGATTGGACTTGGCAAAAATAGAATATAATATTCATAAGTATGTTTTCATTAGTGTGTAATCACCTAAAAATAAGAATTGTGTTTTGTTAACTTAGAATGAGCCATTTATATCTACATAGGGAGCCCGTCATGTTGCACCACCATGTTTCTACAGTAGCCCAGAATGGACAAACCAAGTAGACTCTAGAGAGGGCCTTTCATGTTTTTCGTGAGTTTCGCGGACACCGTAGCTTCTCATACACGCTTGGAAGGGGAGAGGAAGGGGAGGGGAGGGGTGTTCAGTTGGTTGCAATCTGCAACCTCACCGCTAGATGCCATTAATGCCTACAGACTGGTCCTTTAAGGAAACTAAAGGAGAAAAAAAAAAAAGACAAAGGCAGGACTGAGTTTCACATTATAGTGCAGCTGAGCCGGGGTAACTGAGAAATATTTAACACATTATCAGCAACTTAAAGCAGTTTTGTCACCACAAGAACAGGCTTATATGTGTGTGTGTGCGTGTGACAACATGTGATATTCATCGTGGCCTTGGAGCAAATCAGAGAGCCGCTCTCTGCTGCCTGTTACTGCAGCCAAATATTTGGGCTCAGGAATGCACAAGGGAACATTCACATCTGCAGCAGGCATTCATGTGCGTGTGTGTGCGTGTGTGTGTGTGTGTGTGTGTGTTTGTGTGTGTGTGGCAGTGAACATCTACAGGCTGAGGTCATTTCATTGACAAGGAACTTTTGAAGCACAAGACATATGGGGAAAGAAAAACTCCAATCCTTTTCTAAAGTAAAGGTCAGATGGAGGTGTCAACAACTAACTAGCCAACTTGGCAAGTCCAACAGCTAACTGTGTAAAAAGCTAGGGCTTAGTATAAAGTGCTTGTTAGAATGTCAAATAGCATCTGTAAACCCTCTGAAATTAAATTAGGTTTCAAGCATGATCCAAAATTGTGTGAATGCACCATGAGGTGCAAAGCAGAAAGAACAGGAAACTTATGATGTTATTTTGACTTGAGTGCATTAATGTATTATTCTGGGATGGAAACCCTCACTGCTAGCCTAATAGACTTTAATCTCTAGTTTTTTTTTATTTTGTTGCCTATAATTATAAGTTGGCTGAATGCAAATTTATCTAAAAACATGCACAATGTTAGCAAAATATATCAGCTGACATGTTAAAGGTATTACCAGATTTTGACACTGTTCCAACCTAGATGATTAGGTGGGGCCTCTAAAATGGATAAAAATGTAGGAGCTGTCTTGAGGCTTTTTCCATTTCACTTTATTTTAATTAATTTATCAAATTACCACAAACTATTTGCTACACAGTAAACCAAGGGCCTTTGGCCCAATGAGGGTCTGGGGACCAGGGGCAGTTGCCCAGACTAAGACTGGAGATATTCTTGCTTTTTAACCATGTGTTCGCGTAGACAACCAGCTGCATCGTGAATGGAATTGTTCACATACTTGTCTATATACTTGTGTGTTACTGGAGGATTCCACTAGAGGGCACACCAGAGAACTAAGGATATAAATAAAACTTCCAGATTTGGATGATGTCAACAATAAACAGGGCGACACTCAAGGAGGTCACTGTTTTGTTAATGCTGAGATCACGCTAGAAAAAAGCGTCAGCAGCGCCATCCTAGACAGTATGTAAAGCCCCTAAATCATATATGTCAAGCAATGACACAACGTACAGATGTGGGTAATTCCGGACTTGGTCTATTAACTTGTCTTCACACCTTTCCACCATTGTTGTTGCTGCTGACATGTGACCCCTGATCCTGTTACATCTCCATACTACCCCTACCGTTCATGTGTGTATTGCATCTTACGATCACGTAGTGTTAATTTCTGAGGAAGTACACAACCAACGCTCCAAACGGACACAGCGTACTCATAGTGTAAAAGCAAGTATATCTCTGGCCTAATATCAGTCCAACTCCTGGCACATAGCTAGCATAACATTAGGGAGGCTAAGCTAATGGCAATACAGTATCAGCTAGCAGAGCACAAAAGCTAGCATAACATTAGCAAAGATAAAGGTAACGCTTTATATAACAGGACACAAAGGTAACAGAGCGTTAGCAGGGCTAAGCTGCCGAACAGTACAACATCAGCTAGCTATCATGATAATAAACCACAATTCTTTTAGTAAAAGTAGTGACAAAAAGTGTGAAACAATGTAGCCTTGGGGAATAAATGTAAATGGGAATCCTCAAGAGAAGCTCACATGATTTAAACTTAAATAAATGTTCTCTGCAAAGGTGTGTTTAAAAGCACATATGTGTAATTTAAGTCAGTTTAAACATGTATTTTATCAAAAGTAAGTCAACTAAATGTCCTCAGAAATAAAGTACCACTGTGTGCTTTTCTAAACTATATCTGTTTATGTACATACCATAGAAGTGTTGTGTGTGAAAGGTCTAGGCTTATGTCAAACAAATATCTCTTTGGGGAAAAGGGGCTCTGCACAAACAACATGTGCACA
>NC_058123.1:25992500-26062500 GCF_914725855.1 Thunnus albacares
TTAAGAAAACTGCACATAACACACTGCTTTCTCAATGTTTCAGACATGATGATAAATGATTTACAGAAGTGAAAAGTGATGTTGAGTTTGGGGGAAGAGGTGAACAGGAATGTTGAAATTTCTCAGACATTTGGATCCAGTAAATGTTGTGTTTTGTTTCCAGAATATTTTGTACATGAAGTAACTGAAGCAGCTTCTAGTTGAGAACTTTAGCAGACCGGATGCTCTGAATTTACAAAAGATAATAAAATGATGATAGAAATTTATCAGACTAGATACACAGCAAAGTGAGGAACGTCATGAGACACTTGTACAGTCTGGATTCTCCATATTTCACATATTCTGAAAGATAAATAACAATTAATATATGTATGTCCTTTCAGATTTATCCCTTATTTGACTTTGTGTTGTTATGGAAGTTAAGTCACATAACTGAACATAATTCACAAAGCAGATCCTCTAAAAATATTCAGCCATTATGTTTTTCACCTTTTCTCTCAGTGGATAAAATGCAGCATTGACAAAGCAGAAGCTTCACATGTTTGACTTTGATATATTGAATTATTCATAATAAAGTCTTAATTTATCTCATTGTAAATGTTCATGTTCAGACTTGGAATAATAAATAAAAACATTTGAATTTTGCATTGTGTATATTGATATTAATGGAAAGAGCAAAAAAGCTGAATATCTGGATTTAAAAAAATTGATAATTCATCAGGATTGATTCTGTTGTTTTGCTTTGAAAATTATCAGGGTTTTTTTCAGGTTCACTAACATCAAGTTCCAACATGCTTTAAATAGATTTTACACAAAAAACAGTCAGTTTATCTCTGAAATGCACGATGATCCAGACAACATTACAACATTTCAAATTCCCAGCAGCCTTTAAAAAATAAAAAAAAACTTTTCCAGCTTTTCCAAAAATAAAAACATAAACATCATTTTTCATCCTGTGTGTGCAGCTTCCACTTGACTAAAATTACAGATATTAAAAATATGAAATAAAGCTTTTCTTCAACTATGTCTTAACTGTGTTACATATTCATATCCAACCATCCTCACATATAAACACTCCCTGAGTACAACCAATCACATTGATGGATTCACAAACCAGTTTAATGGCTGGTCCCAGTGTCACCGTGAGAGAGAGTGTGTGTGTGTGTGTGTGTGATAGAGTGTGTGTGTGAGAGAGAGAGATGAATATTAAACACGCACATGCTGACACATATATGTCAATTTATTTCTATTTCCTTTAATGGCTGTATTTTCATGGGTCCATTACAGACATTTTGGGGGATAATCTTGATATATGTGTGAGCTTCTTTGTTTATTCAGTCAGCATTAGCAAAGCTCTGAGGACGAGTCAGAGACTCTATCAGCCCCAACAACAAATTAACTAAAACAATGATATCTAAAGAAAAAAAAAGCTGTTATACTCCAAACACCAACAAAGAAAAACAACAGCGAGATGGCTCTCTGCAACCTGCTAATGTTAGCAACTGATGCCTAATTTCCTTTTGATTACAAAGACGTCCCACGCTCTCCTCTCAAGTGACGTTTAATTGTTTCTCAAAGTAAATCATCAACTCAGCAAACTAAATTTGACAAACAACAATAACAAACTTGCTGCGCAGGGAGATGAGAAAGGAAAAAAGGGGGGGGGGGGGGGTGAAGACAAATGAATTAATTAAAAGAAAAGACCCATCGCCCGCAGTGGATGTGAAACAGAGATGAAAGAAAAAAACACGCAAGACTTTTTGCCTTAAATAAAGTGTGTTCACAAACTGAAGCATATGGGAGGGCAGCAACAAAGAAAACAAGTTTAAACACACTAAAAAAAGCACTTAAAATCTTTCTGAATTCACCAGGAAAAGTTTAAAAGATGATGGAAATGCAAAAGCAGAAAAACTACTGTGTTCATGTTCTTTATGTGAAAGATCAACATCAAATGACATCATAAATATCAAGCACAGAGTGATTGAAGGCTCTTAAACATCAAAAAACTACAAATTTACAACCATGATTCCACCTTAGGATCCAGTAAAGTAATCAGATGAAGCAAATAAGAGAAAAGAAAGCAGTTCAGTGTACAGAAAGCTGTCAAATAAACACTGAAGCTTAAAAGAAACTAAAATGACACTAAAACTCTCAGCAGAAAAAGTGTGATAGAATGTAGCAGCTCTGCTCAGCTTTAGGCTCGTGGATATTTGGATTTTTTAAAGTTTATATTAACACAATACTAACATACGTATATTTAGAGAGTTATGGGTCGGTGTACTAACTGTGAAGTAATGTCTTCATAGCGTGTTACTACACTGTAAGAGGTGGAGAACAAAATCAAGTCCTTGTTCTGTGCAAGCATGCATTCTTAAAGATCCCCTCCAGACATGTTTTAGGACATATAAAAAATCATCTGCTTGGAATAATAAATTATGTCTCACATATTTTTCCACAAAACATGTTCACTTATCATGTTAAAAATCCTTAAAATGACATCATCTCCTTCTACCTCATTTAAAATCCAGAATCTATGAATATGTAAATATCTTTAATTTCAAAAGTTTAACTGCTGGATACAAGATGTCTCCTACTTCACTGTAAAGTCTCAGTGTTTGTGCACTGGAGGCTTCAAGTTTTCACATCACATTTGTGTAAGTTGTAAATTGGACCGGAATTGACTTCCAAACTAGTTGTGATGTCACAAATCCTGCTCTTGGGTACGCTGCTTAACCCTAACCCTAACCCTTCATTAGATGAATGTGAAAACAGTCTAGTGTCAAACTCTGCACAAACATCATTCTGCACAGTGAAGCTCAAACATCCAACTGAAGGAACAAGAAGAAAAACATTCTCAAAAGTCATTCTGTTCTTCCTGGTAGTCGGGTAGGTTTACTGACGGTGTTTTGTCCCAGAAATGCAACTAAAATGACGTATCCCTCCGCCACAGCTCAAGGAAACAGTAAATTTTGTTGCAAAAAGACTGTAACCAATCAATTAGGCTAAGTGAGAAGCTTCATACTGTCTTTGAACTTACAGTGAAGTCGTAGCACGAGGGAATCGCCTCATGGCCAGTATGAACAGAGGATTACAGTGACCAAGAACTCTCTCAGTCTACAGATATAGTGGTGATATTGTAGTATAGAGAATCCCAGTTTATCCTCTAAGGTTAGGGTTAAGGACTAGGGAATAAATTATGTCAATGAGGGTCATCACCTATTTGGATGTACAAATGTGTGTGTGTGTGTGTGTGTGTGTGTGTGTGTGTGTGTGTGTGTGTGTGTGTGTGTGTGTGTGTGTGCGTGCACGCTGTTTGCACGATTACGCAGTTTTCTCACAAAGAGATGTGTGTTAAAATAGAACCGCACACACTCACACACACACACTTACATTACAGGCATTCCTCTGTGAAGCTGTGTTTGTACTCAGAGCAGGTGCAGGCTGGGCAGAGAGAGAGAGAGACAGAGAGAGAGAAAGAGAGAGAGAGAGAGAGAGAGAGAGAGTGTGTGTGTGTGTGTGTGCAGTTACATTCAGTATAAAAACATGAGATTCTCTGCAAGAGCTCACAGTGCCTTAGATAATCTATGATGTCCAGCTACTTCATCATCATCATCATCATCATCATCATCATCGTCATGCAAACAACAGTAGGAGAGAATTCTACTTTATATATTTGATTATTTTGGCAGTCATACTGTTTTCTGTTATATTTATTTATTTATTTTTTTCATTGTTGAGCTCTTGTTAAGGAGTCGGTGTGCACCAGGTCAGCCGGTGCTCGCTTGTTTTTCAGATCCCTCTCCTCCTAAAAATCCACATCTTTATTTCAATCCCCTCAGTCTGGTATTTATCATGTTTCTGTCTTCAATTATTTTATCCTGATATAATAAATTGGACATTTCATTTCCACCACAGCCTGCAGGTCCTGTTGTAGTTGTTCTGTGTGTAAATCTGTTAATTTTATAGCTCAAATAACCAACACTTTTTGTAAATTCTCAGTATATTTATGAAAAGGAGATGAAGCTCAGATCATTTATATTAATAGAAACGACTGGATGACTGATTGAACCGTTAATAAAATGCATACAAACTGGACGAATGCTTCATGAGCTTCCTGCCAACATTCAAAATTCTGAAAATATACCTTTTATCTATCTGCATATTATAAGCACATACATAAGAAGTACATGATCAGAAGATGACATTATTGACATCAATCTAATGTCAGTTAAATGATGAAATACTGTATTTATAATAATAACACTAGTGGTAATATTAACATCAAATAAATATAAATAAACAACTACATTTAAAATATTTCCTTTAAATAAAAAATAAAAAGATTTTAATAAGCTTCACTGATGTTGATGCTTCCTTCAGGATGAATACATGAATTAAAAGGATTCCGTGGAAAAATTCCACCGGAGCTGTTTTTTAAAAAAATGTCATCGTACGTCAAGCTCAATAAAACTGTTGAGACAAAACAAAAGAAGCATCAAAAGATTTAAATGTTGGATTTTCTGATTTGAAAAGACGATGACAAACAGCTTTGTCGGCTGCTGTGAGCAGGAATGAAAACACGTTTCAGCCTCATCGTTGTTGGCAGCAGGTTTGGAGTCGTCGTCCCCCCCCTCCCGCCACACCACCACCACCACCCGCAAAAAAAAAAAAAAAAAAAAAACATTACAGAGGGGAGCAGGAATCTCTGAATGCCAAGCTTTAAAAGACAAATGAACAACTGACAGAAAAATCTTTGTGGGACTGATGATCTGCTCGCAACACAGCAACAATATTTTTTTTTTTTTGAAGCTTTTGATTGCCGACATGAGACAATGTGCAATAACAAATGTAACGTCTACTGTTGCATTCATGCAGTGTCTTTCTAGTTTTCTTTCTTACTTTAAAAAAACAGTAAGTTCAAAAAATCCATCTCAAATTGAATAATTTACTACTACAATAAGTACTTTACCAGTTCTAGACAGTTTTCATGACATAAAAAAAAGTTTTATACAATTTGAAATTGAGTGTTTGCCAAGAATTTTCAACATGTGACAAATATCTGGATATGAATAGACAGAGGGGAGTGACAGTGTTCCAGGGATAGGAGAACCAGAATGGTGGGACACTCTGAGTCTTAGTAATGTCATAAATGCTGCTACATTGTGTAAAACAAAAAGCTCACAGCTTTTTTTTTCTTCAGTTAGCTGTTACTTACTTGAACCAGCCTTTTTTTTTTTTTTTTAAATTATGTTTCTTCACATTTTTGCTGAATCTGCACCATTACCTACTAGCTGTTCCTGTCTGTAACCATGGAAATATGACTGTTTTTGTTGTCCGTGTTTCACAGTGTTTTAGTCTTCAGGAAGCAAAGTTTAGAGCTCTTCCTCCATGACTTAAAACATAGAAATAAATCTAAAATCAAAACAGAAGTCATTATGAAAATGAGCACCTGTCAGCAATCTGATGTTTTCTCTGAATAAAAGCCAGAGCTCTGAACAAGGCCTCTGTGCTGTAACTGACTCCTGACACGACAGAACCTGGGCTGCTGCTGTTAAAAGAAATCTGATATAAAAATGGAATGGATTGTATAAAAAAATAAAAGGTACACCTAAAAAGCTTCCAATTCATTCTCGGCTCTCTCTCACAAATGAAACTTATGCCAACAAGCCGACAGAAACCGCGTCTGAATCAATTTTTCTGCAGTCGAACCGCCTCTCCATTTCACAGGCAGCAGTTTCTCTCCTCATCCGTTTTCTCTTCATGTGAACGGGGGGGAGGAGGGGGGAGCGGGGAGGATAAGTCACATCACAGAGGTGGAAACAGAGAGGGTTACAGCAGAGGGACGAGACAGCTCAGAGCACCACACACATGCAACACACGTACAGAGAGATCCAAAACCCCGATCACATGACTGTCGACACGATACTTTTAAAATCGTACTGGTTAGTCAGATTATTGATGTCAAGTTTAGGACTTTGACACCAGAGACCAGAGTTCATGTCCTCTTTCCCACCTGTTGTTAGGTTTAGGCTATTAAAACACAAAGGTTAAAGGTGTAATATACAACATTCAGCCCCACTAGAAGTCAGCAAACAACTATTTGCTATGTAAATATACAGTGTAGTAATGGTGTCCTGAGCAGAGAATGAAGTCACACACCCTCTGTGTGTGTTGTAATCAGAGCCTCTCTGTTCTTTGTTTTGATAACCAGTCTGGCTGCACATGCATGTTAGTGTGTCTAAGCGTGCATGTTAGTGCATGTGAGCGTGCATGTGAGTTCCTCCGTGTCTTCCCGCGGCTGTTTCCAACATGGCGACCACGTCTCAAAGTTTCTCAAATTACACCTAAACAGTAAAGTAAAATATGTTTCTGAAAACATTTGAGGCGAGAAGTAGGCAGCGCACCAACAGAATCATGATCCATATTTGATGAGCACTGCCTAGCTTGACAGTTTGATCTGAGTCCCAGTCCCCCCCGCTCGCTAGTGCAACATCTAGTGGGGCTGAATGTCGTATATATTGCACCTTTAAGGTTAGAAAGAGATGGTGCTTTTGGTTAAAGTTACTAGTGTTTCCACTCAGCGATATTTTTTTTGTTTTTTTTTAATAATTAACCATCATCTTACACATGTTAAATGAACACCACAAAATGTTCTCCAAATCTCTTTAAAGAATAACTTAACACCCTGTGGTTTAACTTCTCACCTTGCTGCAGTGATGAAGCAGTGTACTTCAGGACCCAGTGACATCACAGTTGGATGTGGTTACAGGTGCAGCATAGCACATTTCTGACCACATTTAACAATGACGCTGGGTATAGTCAGAGGTGAAACACAGAGGACACTGAACCACTGCTGCTGTTATAAGCGATTTAGCATTTTAAAATGCTGTCAGAATCACGAAGGACTGTAAAAACAGTGTCAATATCAAAATTGATGCAGCATAACCAGAGACGTTGTCTTTTTAATTCCGGGCATAGTCGTTTTCCCTTACACCAACAAAACAAAACCATACAGGAGTACATCAATGTGATTTCTATTAGACAGTGTGGAACGAATAAAGTCTAAATTGAAGCCGTTTGAATGGTTTCAAGGTTTCACTGCAGTGGGGTTTAGTGTCTTTATTCCCATCATAGGAAAACAATGGCTCTCATAGAGTCTACATTCTACTGAAGCAGCCATCAGATAACTGTCACAGAGTAAAAAGTAGAAGGATTTCAGTACTTGACTAAATGAATTTAGTTTCTTCCCAGCTCTGGAATGTATATTTCACTGGTGAAATAATGGTTGAAATAAAGCAACAGCCCCCTATCGTTTGACATCACATCTCTCTCCTACACAGGAAACATTTCATCCTTCAATTCTTGATGCTTCCTCCTTGCTTTTTCTTTTTTTTTTGTTTGTTAATGCCTTCCCTTTCCTCTCCTGGTTTCCCTTCATTCCCCCCCCCTTCCTCCAGCTAGTGAGGGTGATGTAGACAGAGAGGCAGAGGGAAGTGGGGAGAAGCGGGGACAAAGCGAGCCGAGGCCACAGAAAGCCGGACTCCTGCCGAGTGAGAGAGGCGGCTGACACGCAGCACATTCAGCCGTCGTTAACTGGCGATTAATGAGGTCAGCCATCAAAAAAAAAAAAAAAAAAAAAAAAAAAACCTCTCCAAAGTCAAAATTACAAATAAATCTAACAAAAACTAGAGCTGCTATCCATGTCACAAAAAGGACAAAGCCAAATCAATCAAGCCAAATATAGATTCAATTTACAGTAAAACAGAAACAGAGAAAAACTACAAATCATCACAGAAAACAACATAAATTTGTAATTAAAAGTGAAATCCATTTTCACAAAAAAACCACACATTGACACAACAAGAGCATATAATTCTTGAAGCCTTCAATAAGTGTTAAAATAATATGAAATGATAAACAGACTGAACTACTTTTAAATGACCAAACAGAAACAAACACTGCCAGAAGAGGTAAAGCAAAGACTGCAGAAAATAAAAAAGTGAAATATGTGAAACATCAGCAAACGTTCTGCTGCTTCTGATTCAAACAGCAGCCGAGCTTCAGGCCTCAGAACAACAGCTGAGTCCAGTTCAAACAGCTCAGGAGGAAGATTTACCACAAATACTACAAACTGATCAGATAGAGAGATATTTACAAATTGGAAAAATAGCAGAACAGAAATAACTTGATTCATGGATGATCTGTTTAGTGATGCTTATTTTCATTTCATGCTTACTTTATTCTACAAATCATTTAGTCTATCAAATGTCACGTAAGAAGGTTCAGTTTACTATGATATAAAACAGAGAAATGTAGCAAATCATCACATTTCAGAAGCTGGAAGCTGCCTGTGTTTGGTGTGGTGAAAGACTTTTTTAGTCAACGGACTAATCGATTCATCAGCAGCTCTGTTATTCAGTGGATGAATTTTCTTCTTCTTCCTCTAAAATCTAAAATCTTCCAACCATCAACCGAACAGATCGACAGGTAGACGTTTCACTCTAAAATACCAAAAATCCACCACAATACCCGATGAATGAATCACCTCACTAATCAATACAGTAATAGAGGAAATCAGCACACAAACTGAAACGTGGACATCAACAAAAAGAGCTCAACATCATTCTCTCTGCAACCACTCTTTCTCTTTCAGCAGATTTCTAAAAACAGGAACTGACAACACAAAGCCGGCAGCTGTTTGCGTCCAGCTCGTCTCCGACAGCAGCGTCGTCCTCATCTCCACTAATTCATAAAACCAGCATACCAACGTTTGCACATTTTTTCTTCTTCTACAACTTTATGTCGTCCAAAAAAAAAAAAAAAACTTCCAACCAGCAGCCGAGCAGATCGACTGGGGACAGTTTCAGCACAAAATACCAGACGTAAATCCAAACCAACAAATGATGAATTCATCAATAAATGAATCAAAACCACAGAGATGCTGCACTTCAAATAGACCCAGAATGTTATTATGTTTTTATATTGATCTTTTCTTTTCCATAAATGTCATTGATATTTCATTTTGCACTTGTTTCAGTTCATTGTTATTAAACATGTGCTGTGATTCATTTAGAAAAGTAGAATGGTCTCCAGTCTCTGCTAATAAATTCATTTATATTTAGAGGAATAAATGTCTTATTTTCATGTTGACTTATTAATTCTGGCTTGAAACTATAAATAGAGAACCAACGAAAAAAAAAAAGCCGTGAGCTGTTTGTGTCCAGCCCCGCTCCGACAGCAGCATCATCATCATCTCCACCGATTCACAAAAGCAGGAAACGTTTGCACTTTTTCTTTCTACGACTTTTTTTTTTTTTTTTTTTTTGTCTCTGCTACGCGCAACCAATTAGGTGATTCCAAACATGCAGGAGCATCGGCAGCCCTTTTTTTTTTTCCTCAGCAACACACACTTGTAGCAGCGATAATACCTTGGAAATAATAATAAAAAAAATAAATAAAAAAAAGGCATGTTATCACTTACTGAGGACGGCAAGCCAGGAGGGACCTTCCGCACTTTTTTTGTGTGAATTTCTGAAAGAGAAAATAGAAGAAAACAATACATGAGGGTTCAACAGGCCAAGCATGCTTTTATTTCTCTTTTAAAAGGAAGTTCTGGCTTGATTTGTTTGAATTTAATCGATCACCCGTAGAGGGGAGAAGCGAGGCCACTTTTCCCACCGCAGTCGATATATTTACAAAGAAAGCCTTCACGGCAAACAAGCCGCCACACAATAAGATGCAGAAAATAAAAAGGCAGGATACAAAAAGCACAGGGTTGATTTTTTTTTTTTCTTTATGGTTTGATAAAAGGAAGGAGGGCAGCTTTTGACATGTTTATATTATTTTTCAGGGTTTCTCTCAAGGGGAGCCAGGGAGCAGCCTCTTAACTGGGAAGGTGAGATTTTGATGGAAAAATGAAAGAGCGCTTTTTTGGAAATTGGCCCAGAGTCATCGTGTGTGTGTGTGTGTGTGTGTGTGTGTGTGTGTGTGTGTGTGTGTGTGTGTTTGTGTCCTCTCAAGGCTAACGCTACCAAGGCTACACCGCGGCCACTATTGTCCTGCTTTTTTAAAAGACTTCCCTGTATTTTTTTTTTTTTTTTTTGCTTAAAGTCCCCTTTGAAAACACACACACACATACACACAGACAGGATGGTCACACAGAAACATGGATACACACTCACAATGACTTGCCTTCTGAAAAAAAAACACAACAACCATGTTTCAGAAAAGTCACAGGAGGCTGTGAAGTGGCATCAGTCTGGGTGAAAATGTTAGAATCGCTGTTGTAACTTGTAACTAATGACAGGAACGTCAGGGTGTATTTTTATCAGGTTCATTAAGCTGAGATGTGCTGTCAGACCGTTCTGGGCATCAGATGGAGTTTTGCTATTTATGCAGCAAAACATTGGAATGCAAATACAAAGACGGACAAAAATCCGTCCTAACAACTCATTTTATAAATATTCAGGCTTCAAGAATTTTATAAAAACAGGAAAAAATTCCGTCAGATAATTGCCATTGTTTCCAGTGCAGTTTCCATTGTTCAAGCATGTATGAATCAAATGAGTGTGTATCTTGATCACTATTGTTATTATCATCAAGGAAATGGCACAAGATTCTGGAAGATTTGTTACAGAAGTTTTAGGACTCAATTTTTTTTTCTTCTTTTGTGGAGAATTAATTTGTTGTTTATTAAATGGGTGAAAGCCAAACCCTCCTGTTCAGACTACACACTTTCAGGAAATAAAAAGGCGAAGCACTATGAGCACACTTTTTAATTGTTTGCTTGGGAGGGTTTTACTTCCAGCTCTTATTACTGTCCAGTTTGAAGACTGTAATGCCATGTAATATAACCTCAATTCAACATAACAGCCTTCAAAACTACATACTTTTTTTATTAATGTAAAATTAATTTAACTAAAAATTAAATATTCAAACTTTTACCAAACTGACTTGTTAAGTTTGCCTAAATGACGACATGAATGAAAGGCTCGCACGCCTCCAACATAGTTCTGGTCAACAGTTCATCCATTGGTCTAAATCCGTGATCAAGCTATGTCAACCTTCAGGTAACCATAGCAACAGTGCTGATGCTTCAAGCTACTTTAGCAGTTAACTGTCTACAACCAATCAGAAAAGGTTTAGGAAGCTCTAACTCCTCCACTCATTGTTAGACATTTTGTAATGAGGAAGCTATTCATGTGAATGTCACTGTGACACTCTGTGTGTGTGTGTGTGTGTGTGTGTGTGTGTGTGTGTGTGTGTGTGTGTGTGTGTGTGTGTGTGTGTGTGTGTGTGTATGTGTGTGTGTGTTTGTGACGCCTCACCCATGGAGTCCATATGCAGTGTTCTCTTCCGCGGGTTGGAGCTGTAGTGCTGGTAGTACTGACCGGCCGGCTTGGTGGGCGATGCCGCTCCGGGACTCCCCAAACCCATCTCACCACCAAGTATCGACTGGTTGGGAGACACCAACACACACAGACAAAGAAAAAAAGAGAGAGAGTGTGTTAATTTAGCTGTTGATCAGGAAAAACTATGTCACTTTGTAGCTCAAAGGCCAAAGAAGGGCCTACCACTCTTCACAAGGGAAAACAGGAAACATCAATAAAACATTTCTCCAGGTTTGTGAAGATATGAAGACTGTAGACGAGCCAGTTAACATAGTTGTATAATGGTGATAAATCAGAGAGTTGAGTGAATCTGATAGGACTCCAACAGGTGTGGCACCAGTAATAAGATGAAAATCTTTCAATACAGGTAGCTAATATATAGTTTCAGTTTCAATTTTGGAAAAGGCTCAGTAATCTCCTAAAGCAGCTGGGCACTGTAGTTTCTAGCAGTGATACTCAAACAGGAGTAAATAGTGCCACCAGCAGAATAATAGGTATTGTTGCTCTAGTGAATACATATGCTGTACGTTTTAAGTTTGATGCTTGAGTTGGAATGTTGTCATTAGTTTTGAAGATGTAATGTTAATGTAAGAATGTGGACGATAATATTAAAATAATGATGATAGGATTGAGGATGAGGACTGTTGAAATATTGAGGAATATTGATAATCTTTCAAATATTCAACACAGCTATCATGAGGATGTTACAAGAGGGATTATTTCATTGAGTCAAAAAACATCAGAATATTAACAAATGTATTAAAGTATCTGAAATATAAGAAAGATGCTGACAATTCAAATGTTCAGCACGTCTGTCGTTGTTGAAATATGGTGGAATGTTGAAGACAGTTACAGTGAATGGAACTGGAATGTTGATGGGAGTTGGAGTTATCCAGACGAATTATCTGGAATACTCATCAGGATGAATGTTCAGTAAAGCTGAAGTATTGTTAGTAGCGGAGCAGAACGCCAGAACGTAATGTATCTGAAATATTGAGTAGAATCTTAAACGGTGAGGACAATCAGGATATTGATTGCTGAACGGTTGGAATGTTGGCTTGTTGAAGAAAAGCTTGAGAAACATGTTTCTGATAGTCAAAACCTGTCATTCAAGGTGATTTAACCTAGTTTTAATGGATATAGTGTTATCTTCACATGACCCACTCTTGTAGGAATATTCCACCAATCCATCACATGGTATGACATGAAGGCATTATAAGCAGAATATTAATGATGGGAATATTGACCACAGTTGTAATGGTGTCTATAGTTAGTTTATATTTGTGTGTGCATGTGTTTATGTGTGTTACAGTATTTATCTCCATGTATTACTGTCCTAAATAGCTTAGCATAGCATGTTATATTAAGATATTTACGGAAGTCCAAGTGTGCCAATATTAAAATCAAATCATTAATCAAATTTCCTTTTAAATTTGTGTGTGCGTGATGTACAGTATGACAACATGAAAACTGAAATAGAAAAAGCTGGCTTTCATTTGAATGATTGAAAATGCATACTTACTGCCAAAATTAAAATTAAAGTCCACTGATGAAAAAAAAAAACTCCACTAACTAATAATTTGTAGTGTAGTCCAAAGCCTAATACTGCCTTAATGATGTTGTAATTGACTGTGACACACTGTAGATAGATTATCCATAGATACTGTAGAAGTTCTACATCAGAAAGACAAATGAATAAATAAATAACCGCTCTTTCGATTCAATTTTAAACTTCCAGGAACAAAGCCAAACCTAAGACACCTCGAACCGAGCTGATAATGATAAATGAAACCACGTCTGTGATATAATTTACCTCCGTGAGAGTGACCTCATGCTGCTCAGCGTGCAGACGTTCATCTCACAGCTCCCAGTCTAACTTCTCCTTCCTTTGCTGCCTTTTTCCCTCTTCTCTAGCTGTGTGACTCTGTTTACGGCTCAAACTTAGCAAACGGCTCACACATTGTCCCGCTAATTAAGTTCAATGATTCGGCAGCAACAAGTGGCGTCTGGGGCTGATTCGGAGAGAAGAAGAGAACTCCAGAATAAAAGACAGAGAGAAGGATGGAGGAGAGGGTTTTTTTTTTTTTTTTTTTAAGTGGCACAAAAAGTTAGTGAGGAGGAAAGAGGTGAAAAAGAACCTGCCAACCCCCCTCCCCCCCTCCACCACCACCACCCCCATGTAAATAGACTCCTCCACTACTCCGTTAAAGTGTAGATTTTTTTCCCCAGCTTTCTCGTTAAGTAATTAGTGTGCAGTGTATTTAAAGCAGAGGGTGGAGGAGTGTGTTTGGAGGTGGTGGAGGGGGGGGGGGAGGTTGGATGTTTTTCGGGCTAATCTGAATTCTGATCAGCACGTCCGTCCTCTCTGCGGCTGAAAACAAGAGTTAGCTTGGCACTGGCGGGCCGAGGAAGGCTTTTCTCATGCTAAACAGGGCCTAAGTAGGCCAATTACAGGGCCAGCCTCGGTCTCTGAGCCATTCTCCGGCTTAAAACAAAAGGGCCCTTGTCTTAAATAAAGTCAGTCACACACACAGAGAGGGAGAGGGAGTCAGACACAAAGGCACACACACACACACACACACACACAATCGCACACCGATTCAGTCATCCTGTTCCTCTGTCCGTGTGTGTTTCAGTATGTATGTGTGTGTGTGTGTGTCGTTAGGGGGTAAAAGGGGGTTCCCACTAAAACAAAAAGGGTCTCATTGATTGTGGCGCTTTTCTTTCTTTTCTGCTCTTTTCTTCCTTTTTTTTTTTTTCTTCTCGTACTCGAGCATCGAGCGAGGCCGGCCGGTCGCCCCGGCAACTAGGAGAGCTGGAGGAGAGACAAAATACCCATCTGTCTCTCTGACTGTCTCTCTTTACCTGTTTGTCTCGCTGTCTCCGCTTGTATTATACACACTGTCTGCGCGCTATAATGAAGTTACCGTGGAGATCACGATTAAGGTGATGGTCAGGTTAAGGTGAATCAAAGAAGCAGAGGCAGAAGTATCCTGAGAGGCCAAGCTTCAAAAACACTGGCTGTATTTCCCATAATGCAACTTGATCGAGCATCTTTTTCCCTGCCTGGTAAATGCCCATAGAGTATACTCCACACCTCATATTTGAAACATACTATAGGCTTTCTGTTATAAACGTTAAGTCGGCAAACACAAGAAATCTCAATGACGTCATTATGACATCATCAGGTATTTTTTTCTGACTTGAGAAAGCTCCTTCAGAGCCACAAAAGACATTATGCAACGTTATTCACAGCAACTTTCTGGCAAACTTTCGCAAAAGACAAATGGACAAACTGTGTGTTTATTATTTGCTGGATTACACCACAGCAAAACCACACCAATTGATTTATTGAGAAGATTTTTTTAGCGGTGCGGAGGAAGTCATGTGTCTTTAACTTTTTTCTGTTCTCATGCTTACACAGTGTAACACAATAAACCGGTTTGTGCGCAGGATTTATTAGGCAGTTACATTAACGACACAGAGGGTTTAATTCTTGTCAACGACTCATGTGAAAATGAAGGAAAAGGAAACCTGCCAGATCTTGACATAAGTAAAAAATAAATACTGTTTTAAGAAAACAGACCCAATCTGAGAGATACACAAGGACACTCAGACCCAGTCTGAATAGATCCAATCCGAGTATGATGCGTCACCGATTAACAAGAAGCCACGGTCAAAATGTAATTTTTTTCCTGCACTTCACAGTTTACACTCATCTCTCTGAAATCTGGCTGAAAAATATGACAAAGAGTCTACAGCTAGTGGCTCAGAGAGGATGTACTCCAGCTTATTGCTAATATCAGTGTGCCAACATGCTGACAGTGACAACGTGAGCATACTGATGTTTGGCAGGTATAATATCTAACGTCGTTCATTCTGCAGGTATTTGGTTATAGATCAAACTTTGGACAAATAACAGTTTCGATCTGGGGTGTCCTGATAGCTGAATGGTCGGAGCACATGTAGACATAACCGCAACGTCCGTGGTTGGATTACAGCTGGACCTTTATTGCATGTCATACCCCACTCTCTCTCTCTCCCTTCATTTCCTGTCTGAGTCTATACTGCCTGCTTTCAAATTAAAAGCAAGACGCAAACATTTTTTTAAAAAGCATTACAAAAAAAAACGACCCACTGGTGGTGCTGGAGGAAAACTTTTTTCCTCCACTTTTTGTACCTTGAATAAAAAGTAATCCGATTACACTATGTTCATGGACAGATGAGGAAGGGCTGGATCATGCTTCTTCATTTGCACATAAGTGTATGAGTAGAAGTATCGTTCTGTCATACTTTTACACCTTGTGTCTATTCCAAAACCACCTCCCAACAGGAAATTTGTTCGTCCAATCAGCTCGTTCGCGTGCGAGGCTGCAACAATATGTTGCTGACGTTCGGGAGGTGCGTGCGTTGGCTCCTCTGCGACCTACAGTCACCCGTAGCTCCCTGCTCTGTGTAGATCCACAGAGACGTTTGTGTGTGTGTAATCATAGAAGTATAATTCCAGCCTTACACTGTTGTGATAATGGTGATAATGGTCAGGTTCACTCCTCCTTTCTCTTTCCCCCCTCGCTCTGTCGCTTTCTTCTTACATTATCTTGTTTTCGCTATGACCCTCTCTATGTCTTTCTGTGTGTGTGTGTCTCGCTCTCTCTCTCTCACACACACACACACACACACACACAAACAGAGGTCTGTTTCTTGCAGAGCTGACTGGGCTTCGGTACCCAGCTGCTCACAGAGACGATATTAACTAAGATAGATTACCAGAAAGAGAGAAAGATGGAGACAGAGGGAGAGAGAAAGAAAGACACATACACACACACAGCCAAAGAGAGAGAGAGCAGTAAAAAGAGGCTAAAGAAGAGAAAGATGGAAAGAACACGAGACCAAAATGGAAACAAGCAGACACAGACAGACATCAGAAAGAATGCAATCAAACACAATAGTCGTCATGATAGACGGCTGACTGTGATGTGAAGAGTAACTGGCAATCTTGTTTTCGGTTTAACCTTTCACCTTTACGCAGTGATGTGGAAGTGTACTTCAGGGTGTGTCAGTACGCTGTGACATCACTGCTGGGTGTGATCAGGGGTGAAAGTGGCTATAACCTCCAACCAGAGAGAGCAGGAAAACACTCAGCTTGGTGTTAAATTACTCTTTGGTTCATCATGCAGCACTTAACAGCATTTTAATAATACAGGTTCTGTTGGAAATGACACAGGTGTCAACTTGTGAAATATATTTCCCAGTTGGCCTGGCACTGTAAAATGTTATATATCTCAAGAGTCTTGTAAAGCTCACAGATTAACACGTTGTATCATTTATTTTATCTGAACATTAACAGAAATGTAAAAGTAACAAATTAAAGTTTTAGGGTGCTGAAACTATTTCTTGACGATGCTCTCTGGCATATTTGGGTTACCATATCATTGAGTGCAAGTTTTGCTTTTGGTGTAAAGGCATGATGATACCGAACCTGGCAATGACTCTGTAGAGCAGAAACAAGACAAGGAAACTGGTGCTTTTACATGTCGATTTGTATGCAGAATAAAAAAAACAGCTTCAGAGGTGTTTATAGGTGTATTTTTGAACTTTGGACAGAGTCAGACTAGCTGTTTCCACCTGCTCCCAGTCTTTATGCTAAGCTAGGCTAACTATGTCCTGACTCCAGCTCCATACTTATTGCCCAGAAATTAGAAGTAGTATCAATCCTCTAATGTCATTCTCACAAACACAACAAATTTACCAAAATATTGAACTATTCCTTTCAGGATTTTAACTTTAAAGTCAAAAAAGGTAAAAAAACAAACAAACAAAAAAAAAAACCCGGATAAAATATAATTGTTTTCTGTCTTCCTCTTTGTCATCCCCCCCAAACACACACACACGCACAGACACACACCGCCCATTTTCTCTCTCTTCCATTTCTTTCTTTCCCACTCGACCCTCTGTCCTCATGTGACTGAAAAACCAAATGCTCAGATGTCATCAATTTCCACCATCACAAGGATGAGAGACAGAGAGAGATAGAGAGGAGAGAGAGAGGAGAGAGAGAAAGAGGAGGGAGAGAGAGAGGCAGGAAGAAGTCATTAATTACTAGGAAGTGCTGGCGAGGCAGCGGCGCACCTGTACGCCAGCTTCGCTCCAGCTGACACACACACACACACACACAAATGTATCCACGTTAACACACACTTACGCGCACTAACACACACGCACACAGACTCCTGAGGGAGTGAGGCCCTCAGGCTGCTACCAGAAACAGTAAAAACCAGCAGAGACAACGATGAAAACTGGACTCACGGAGCCACAACACTGTACCGTACAACACCATACAACCTGTAATGTGTGCAAAGCCACTACAACAGAGTGAAGCAACAGACTGCCCGGTAGGTGATCCAGCCTCAGCCATCAATTTCATCTGAGTGCAGTAAGAACATATCTTGTGTTCTGTTTTTAATATAAATCACTGCTAAACTTGCAAATCATAACGATGCTGCTACAGCACACATTCAAGGTTACTTGCACAATGTCCAAAGAAATGAAGGCATATTTGTTTTAATAAAAGTCATGCCAAAAAAAAAAGAATAAAAAAAATGCAGGAACATTTACATTTTCTTCTTAGAAACTTAGAAGATCATAACACATTGACAGAAAGACAGTGATCCTAAAACACAACGTTATCAGTGAGCCACTTCAATGATGGAGAGCTAATTTTTGATCAAGTGATGAATTTGTTTCATGCCATCTGTTGGATGTGATAGGATAAAGGGGCCTTTTAAAGGGACAAAAACTATAAATGTATACATATTTTTTTTTCTTCTTTACACCAGTGGTTCCCTCATGATGACAGCTGAGGGGGGAAAGTATATCCTTAAGCTCTACATCTCTGTTCAAAGACAATCACAAACTTCAAAGACAGTATAATTCCACCGTTAACTAAACATTTTTTAACGATGAAGCCCAATAAAGATTTAAACAAGGCACTCATCTGCCGGGGTTAGAGGTTCACTTCCCTCTGGAGGGACGAACAATAAAAAGACAGTTAGTGTAACACAAAGACACAAAGTTTTTGCAAGTTACAACAACCAATCACATCCGAGATACGGACTGAGACAGCTGATTACGTTACGCCATCGAGGTTAAAGACTGAGACGGCCAATCACGTCGCGGAACCGCCGTGACAACACAAATAGACAAAGAAATGGCCAATCAAATCAGCGCACTGCGATCTGTGAAACACCTGCTGCTGCGTGTGTGTGTGTGTGTGTGTGTGTGTGTGTTTACTAGAACGATGTCAGAGAGAGAAAAACCTCGGGGACAGATCACAGCACACACACACACACACACACACACCGCAATAGCACTTGAAGCAGCGAGGGATCGACTCGCCAATGACAACTTCCTCCATCTTCCAACCGCACACCCCCCCCCCCCTCCACATACACACACAAAATTACACACACTCCTCTCAAAAACACACCAATCACACACACACACACACGAAGCAGTTCAAAGCATTTCTCCTTAATTAGCGCTCAACGCTTGGCTTGACAAATAAATAGCGATCATTTAAGAACACTTAGAGAGGAATCAGACAGCACATTACACCTCACAATATCTGGCAGCTTCCTGCACGCAATTAGAAGCAGGGGAGGAGGGGGGAGGATGGGGGGGGGGTGAAAGGATGAAGGATGAAGGATGAAGGGGAGAGATGGCAGTTCAGAGGGAGGAAGTAGAGAAAGGTGGGAAGGATAGAAATAAAGCGTTGGAGTAAAGACGTGAAGTAATTTGGGAATAAAGAAGGTTAGGGAGGGGAGAAGAGAACAAAGGTGGGAGAATAACACAGGAGGAGAGATAAGGAGTGTCTGGAAAAGCAACCAAATAGGTAAGAAAGAGGTTGGTAAGAGAGGGAAGGAAGGAAGGAAGGATAAAAGTTGAGAAGAAGAGACAATCGAGTAAGGAAAGAAGGAGGGAAAGAGGTCAAAAGAGAGAGAGGCGTGGAGAGAAAGACAGTCAAAGGAGGAGGAACTGAGGGAGGGAGGAAAGATGTCGGAGAAAACAGTTGTTGAGGGAAGAAGGGGAAAGGACAGGGGGAAAAAAGGAGAGATGAGTAGAGGAAAGGAGGAATAAAGGAGGAAAAGAGGAAAAGAGAAGGAGGTGGAGAATGAAAGAGGGAGGCAGAGAATGAGTGAAGGGAAGCAGGGAGGAAAGGAAAGAGGAACTGGAAGGAGAGTTTTTGAGGGAGGGTGGAAAAGAATGAAAAGTAGGAGGGATGGAAGTAGAAAGGCAGAATCAAATAAGTAAGGAAGGAAAGAGAAAGGAAGGAGAGAGTAACAGAAAAGGGAAGAGAAGGATGATGAGAGGGAGGGAAGGAAAAAGGGGACAAGAAAGAGAAGTTGGGGGGAAAAACAGAGGAGGGATGGAAGAGATTGAAGCAGAGACACCGGGAGGAAGACAAGGGAAGGAGGGAATAAAGACGGCAAGAAAGAGGCAAAGAGATAAAGGGAGAGAGAAGAATGGAAAGAGGGGAAGAAATGGGTGGAAGAAATGGGAGGAGACAGGAAGTGAATGAATGATAGATGGGGAGACAGATTTATATTTAGAGATGAAAAGAGAGATGAAAAGAGAATGAAAAATAGGCTTCCCTGCAGTGCCATCTTGAACTGATGACTCCCATCATGCCTCAGTCCCAGCTGCCTTCACTTTGCAGTCGTTAGAACCAGGAACAAACACAGACAGGAGTGTAGAAATAAACCTTGTAGACTGGACATACTTCCATATAAAACACATATTAACCCAATGAACATGTAGCGGGAGAACAAGAAGCCACCGCATGGCTAATCTTTAAGTCAGAGCCAAAGTGTTTTCAGTCGCAGTTCCTCGGATGTCCGCTAGGTGCTACTCCAAGAAAAACTAGGACTGTATTGAAGTGAATAGGAAAAAGCCCTGATGCTTCTTTAGAAAGACAAAGTTCCAGTATGTTTTTTCATGCACTTCTGTATTATTTAGCAACAAGTTGTACTTATCAGAGATTTCAGAAAAACAAAACTTTCCAAATTTGATGTTGACGTTAGTAAGTACAGTCACTCCAATATGACGTGAAGGTGACGTAACTATAGACGGCTCTGATGGCTTCACTCCTCACACTCAAATTAGGATTTTCTGTTTTCCAGTGACTGGCAAAGAGCTATGACAAAACATTGTCTGTGGTTAATACTGGAGTATCTGAAATCACAAGCAGTTAAATGTTTGCTGATTTAAAGCTACAGCGTGTTAGTTTTTTCTCATATTTTAAGTTGAAATATGTTGATATATATCTATCCGCATTAGTTCAATCTAAGAGCTCTGTTACCTCCAGTCCCCGGAGAGAAATCAATACATCAAGGGCATGTGATTACGTAAAGAGAGACAATGTCGGAATCTTAACTCTGTTTCAGTAACACACTGATTGAAAAAAATGTATGCTGACGATTCATTAGTTTATTCATTAATTCATCTGTTTTACAGCATGTGTTGTTAGCCATAAACTCTCTTTTTCTGATTTGTTGACCCCTGATCTGATGAAAAGAATGATTGAGAATCATGTTTTTGTTGCTTCCTGTTTTTATTTGTGTGTGTGTTGACGTGGGTAGTACGCTGTGAGATATCTTTTGCTTCCTCTTTGATTTATATCATTTGTCTTTTGAGAGAAGTTAATATGTACAGTTGGGTTTGAGGAAAATTATATTCATAGAATATATCAGTATGTAATAATGACATAAATTGAGATAATCTGATAAAATGTCATTCACTTGGATTTGTCATTTTGGATTCATTTTCTTATTGCACTATGCATTTCAATCTAATTTTGCATCATTCTGCAGGTTACACGAATGCTTTCGCTCTCAATATGTATGTCTATATTAACCCTTGGCGTGGATGGAGCTCTGGAGAGATGAGGGATGAGGTGGTTTAAAGTATTTATGTGCTTTTAAGAGCTTTTAAGGCCATACATCAATTTTCAGAACTTTCCAAAGCCTGAGTCGCATTTCTTTCTCGTTTAAAGGAAGTTTAAGGCCTGTGGGATCCAGGATGTTGTTGCTTCATCTGTCACAGATAAGAATCCAAAAGTCTTGCAGAACTGAGCTCTGATGAAGGAAACACATGAAAAATATCAACTCGTTTTCCCACATCGCATGGATCAAGACTGGTTTACTCATATGAACGAGTGTGTGTGTGTGTGTGCGCAAAGACACACATGCATCACTTGTGCATGCATCAGTATGTGTATTTCATGCTTTTTGAATGTGTTTATTGTATGTGTGTGTGTGTGTGACAGCATACTGTTTGATGTTAGACACATCAGAGTGGGAAGAGGGTTAACTTCACTGACAGAGACAGAGAGTAACTCCCTGCTTTGCCTCCGTGATGCCTGATGAGAACTTGTTAAACAAACACAGAGTCAACTGCTGCAAGTATCGATTTCATAATTTGACCCTTTTTACTTCTGCCAAAAATCCCAATGAAAAAAAAAACACAAAATAAAGAAACACATCAATTTTTATGTGGCACTACAGTTTTATGACATTGTGCTCTCCAAAGGAAGAGGGATCAATTGCTCTTTGGGGATTATAGATTGATTTTGCAGTGTTGCTCAGGATGAGAAGGTGAGTAGGTTATGCTATAATAGTAGTGTAGGATACAACTTAACCCTTTGTGCCTGAGTGACGCAATTTGCATCACAATTTGTACCCCTTAATCTCAAAATCATCACTCTGTCAAACAGACATCATACACATGCTGTGATTAGGATCAGCATGAGTGAATCCACTTTGAAATAATAGATAAAAGATACTTTATAAATTGAGATCTTGGTTCATAATCATCAACTTTTTCTCCAGTAAAAGTAACTCAGTCAATCATTTTAATGTTGAGAAGCAAAGGCAGCATGTAACTCAGTGGAGAAGATTCATCATAATTTAATAAAAGGGAAAAAAAAAGACGTGACATCACAACTAGATATCAATCAGAATGATGTCACAAAACCTATTAATGCCTCGCTGTCTGATACAGAACAATTACAATCAACAAAAGTGATAAAATAAATGAAAAAGGTGTTTCTGTATTTTGTTCTTTTGGATCCATCAGTGCATTTTTTGACATTACTAAGGCTCAGAATGTCCCATCAACATAGGTCTTATATCTTCGGACCCCAATCAATCTCCTCTATCCATTCATGTATGGATATTTGTCTTATTTTGACAAATTGTGGACATAAAGACAAAAATACCCAAACTTAAATTTACAATATTAGTTATTTCCTAGAGCATGTATAGTACTACTCACATGCAAAATGATAATAACTTGTCCTGACAACACAATATATAGCATATATAGCACGCCTGAGTGACACATGTAGTTACTATTTATAAGTCTATAAATGAAAAACAAGCAAACACAAATACTATAGGAAGGGCTGATGCTAAACTTAGCATTGCTACAACATTAGTGAGGTAATGTGCCATTAAAGATGAGCTTGTTGCATGAGGTCATATTCTGTATTTCACTAAAATGACAATTGTTGTGTGCACATATGTTGCTGCCTGATGCTGTGCAGTGTTGTTGAGCCTGTGATCCAGCAGTCAAGACTTCTGAGTCTCTGAGCGACATCAACAACAAACAGAATTATCAGAATAAAGAGTTATGATGAGAACATCATGATAACTAATGTTCCAGCCATCCATGATCTTAATTTTCCACTAACTTTAAGGTGCAATGAAATGATTAAATTCTCTGAGATGCCAAAACTTTTGCGATTAAAAATATGTATATGTCTCAAAAACTTCAGAACTGTAGGAACCCAGTAGCTCCATCGAGTCATAATGACACTGGGTGGTCCTGACACTCAGAACCTTCATATAATGCATAACACACACACATATAAACTGTCAAATGTCATAGCTGATGTATCAGTATGGCGAAATTGAAAACACACACACACACAGTTTACATAGTTTGTGTGTATTTGTGATCAATAGTAAAATAAAATAAAGTGTTGATCTATGTGGCCGGCAGATGAGACTAACGACGGCTGAAGGTCTCCTGAGAGCAACAAGCAGCTGGATCAGTGTGTGTGAGTGTTTGCGTGTGTGTGTGTGTGTGCATGTTCAGAGCTGGAGAGCAGCTGTGAGAAGAACATCTCACCACACACAAAGATGCACAGGATGGGTGGATATAAGAGGAGAGAAGAGTTACTTATGACAGATATATAGATTTTATTTATTTTGTATGTATATATAATATATATTGATATTTCCCGTCATGTAAACAGTCTTTGACTTGCCCTTGTTTTTTTCTTCCTTGACTTCAAGACCAGCTGTTGAGGGCTTGTATTTCTGGCTGCTACGCCATTGGTCAGCACGGACTGAATGAAGTGATGAACACACACACACATACTCCCTTGGTAACCAGATTCCACTGTAAAGCCCACGCACAGGAACTGTCGGCCTTCCAAACACACACACACACACACACACACACACACACACACACACACACACTCACACACACACAGAGTTATGCCTGGCCTTCATACCGACACATTCCACAGATCTGTGGAAATATTGCATCTTGATAGAGAGAGGCAGCAAAGCAACAGGGATCAGACAAAAACACAAATTTGCAAATTAGAAATTTGTTGTAAATCAACACCTTTCATACTAAAGCAGCTGTAATTTTGGAGATACCCACTTTTATTGTCTGACTCTTCGTCTGCTGATGCTTCAAATTAGCTTCAGCTGAACCTAGAATGCATTTTCACACAGAACCAGGACTGTGGATTTTGTCCCCGATCTTTTACACTGAAGTCACATTAGACGTTATGGCTACACATACAACAACAAACCACTGAAACAACATGCTGAAATGACTTCATACCACATGTTTTCCTTCCTTGCCTTTGCACAAAATCTCAGGTCAGTTTTGCAGAGACGATCGTACACTCCCATATAACCACTCAGACATATTAAAGGCTGATAAAAGGGACATACTGAAAAGCACCAGAGCATCAAAGGACTCATTGTGTTTTTTATACCTCAAAGAAAACCTACTTTTATAAATATATGGGGAGATTTTTAAAAAAAAACCAGCAAATGAGAACTAGCGATAAAGACAGAGATAGAGACTACAGAGCCGCTGTCTGCTTCAGTAATAGGATGACTCTATCTCTCTCTGCAGGCTCTTGACCTGTCAGAGAGGTGTGGGGGTCAGAGGTCGGTGTGTTTGGAGAGCCCCTCAGAGTGTTTAAAAGGACCGGTTCAGCTTGTTAAGGACTGCTGAGGAGTGAACGGGAAGCTGAGGACGACACACACCTGCTGCAGTCAAAGCAGGTGATGGAAAGTCAACACAGCTCGCACTTTAGATTTGAGTCATGTAGGTAATACTGAGTGGAGCTGCTGAGCTTTAATTACTAACAGATATACCTGCATATTCCATAAAAACATAAATAACATTTTTAATTTATTTCAATATAGTGTGTGTGTTTGCAAGAGAGTAAATGTAAGGTTGTGGAATACCGTATCTACATACATGTGCTTAATATAAATGTATGTATGTGTGTGTGCACCTTTTTTTAATAGGTAAATGCAGCTTCTAAGCTCCTCTGAAACCTCACACAGCTTCAAAACGGAGCCTTCAGCACTTTTTACTGACAGATGTGTGGTTGTGTGTGTCTGTGTGTGTCTGTGTGTGTGAGAGAGAAGGGTTAAAGGCTTTTTTTTCATGTTGCATTCCACCAGAACCTCACATCCAGACTGCTGCTGCCTCAGCTGTAGCTGCCGGCCGACAACTAACCTACTGATCTGTGAGGCGATAACTGGATGACAGGCACACTTTGGTGTGGCTGAGAGTCCGTGTGGCTGAGTGTGTGTGTGTGTGTGTGTGTGTGTGTGTGTGTGTGTATGGCTGACACAGTGGCTTTGGCTTGAATGAACGACAGAGTGAGGGGAAACTGAGAGAAGGAGAAAAATGTTGAAAAACAGCAAGACAAGAACATATAAAGAGTGTGTGAGAGAGGGAATGATAGACAGTAAGAGAGGGCAACAAGTCCTCACAATTAAACATCAAAATACATATTTTGTAACTGCATTTTCTAAGCTGATGCCACTATCAGCAGGACGACGTCTGTGCCTTCCATAACTGTCACATATCAGACAAATACATCAGTTTTATGATCTAACATTTGGTTAGGTGTAAAAAAAACTTGGCTATGTTTATGGAAAGATCATGGTTTGGGTTAAAATAAGGTTACAAAAACTTCTTGGATTGAGTTAAAATTATCACTGTGTGGCCTGACTTCCTCCTTTGTTCCTGATGGACCAGAGTCATAATTCCCACAGGTGCTAGAGGGCTTTCTTATCTAAATGTAAACATATCTCTCAAAGATAGCAGTGGTGAGAACGAGAGAGAGAGAGAGAGAGAATGAAGGGGGAGGATCATCTTCTCCCATCCTTTCATCCAGATGATGTGGGTTTTTCTGCTTATGTAGACAAAATTTCCCTTTAGATAGCAGCCATAGAGAGGCCACATTGTGGGGATGTGAATTTGTTGACACAGTCATGTTGTGGGGACTTGCCTCCCTTATGATGTAAATCATTAATTTTAGGGTGAAGACTTGGTTTAAAGTTAAGGTTAGTTGAGGGTTATGTTAAGGTTAGGGTTAGGCAAGTAGTGGTTATGGTTAAGGTTAGGATAAGTCTCCAGGAAATTAAAGTCAATGTAATGTCCTCTGAAGTGATAGAAACACGACTGTGTGTGTGTGTGTGTGTATGTGTGTGTGTGTACTGTACATTAATACAACCCATGAGGGTGTTTCAACGGTGGTTATGGGAGCTCAGGTGATACTCTCAGCAGCACTGAAGCCACAGAAATCTCCATAAAAACGCGGTGAGAACAAACAACATACTGATGATGAGGCTTGATAGCAATGAACCTAATAAATTAAGATTGTATTGAAGGTGGTGCTCGTGGGAAGGCCATGATGCCATCAGAATCCTAAAGGGTTCATCTTCTGTGGAGCAGAAATTAGATCAGAACATTTTAAAAAATCTGTTCATTTGATCCTGATACCAAATAAAAATAATCAAAATCTGGTCAATAGTTTTTGAGATATGTCACACATTTTCAGGTAGGCCATGTTCAACAAGCCCTTATGCCTAAACAACAAAAGTGGTCTGTTGTCACTGATCATTTTCTGATCTGCCATATAGTTAAAGTTTGGTTGAAGACATATATTAGTTCAATATTTTGGCAAATGCGCTCATTTGCCTCCTTTCTCAGAGTGAAATGGGTTGTCCAATATCAGTCTCATGCCTGTGTGTTAAAGGTGCATCCCAGCATTTTAGCATTGAACTGTCATAAATTTGCTGGACTTACAAAAGACAGATTTTTTAAAATAATGGTCAAAACTGGACAGCAGAGGCCAAGATATCCTGACTTGGCCTCCCTAGTATATGTCAAGCTCCAAAAAGCTGGATTTGATATTTCAGATAATGCAACTAAATAGTGACTCCCAGGCAGGGAAAGACTCCCTGCCGGGTAAATGCACATCCTTCAAACTCTGCGTCCCCCAGACACAGCATTTCTTTTAAAAACTTAAAGTCTCAAGCCCAATCACAGACGATGACATCATCAGGGTTATTTTCTCAGACTTTGGAAAACTCCCTTCAGAGACACAGAGGACATTACACAGCTGCTTTCATAGGCTAAGTAGTACTCTTTATTACAAGTAAAAGGTGAAAAATCGGTGGAGTAACCCTACAACCCTACAAACGTGGAGTCAGGATGGGGTTAGCCTAGCTTAGCATAAAGACTGGAAGCAGTGGGAAACAGATTGTATCTCATTTGTTTTTGGTTTTAGGGGGAGTTACATGTTGGAATGATTTCTTTACAAATGGCAGTTTATCCATCTGCCCAGTACATCTTTGCAGCATCTCCACAGGTTGCAAGTTAACCTCACTGTGACAACGAAATCCAGGAAGTGACTTCACCCCGCTGTTGTTAGCCAAGAAATAGTTCCAGAGCACAACTCCTCCATTTTTACCATCCCAAAAAGGTTGAACTATTCCATTATTGGTTAGTAGGCAACAAAAATTATTTGGATAAGGTGGTGGTCATGGTTAAAAGAAAGTAATGTTGTCTACTGATAGGTGATAGAATGTGAACAGCAATCTCCAGTGTCAAAGATGGACAATAAGATCATGCGATATGATCGATATGAACCTCGAGGTGATACTGTTTTGTCAACTACTGCTAGGTCAAGAATGAGTATTGTCTTTATGAACAAACATGAACAAGAAGTCCTTAAAGTTCTCAGATAAAATGAAATAAACATCTACACTTCTATGACAACTGAGCAAATCTATCTGCTGATGAAGATCATGTGTATGATTAAAACCACCAGAACAGCTACTTCACAGACCTTGTCGTGAGACTGTTAACTGCACTTTCATGCCAACTCAATGATTAATCTTGCTACAAACCGCATGAGGTGAACAAAAATGAAAGTAAAAGATAGTTTCTGGTATGTCTATTACACACAACTACATTAAAATATGTATAATTTTGAATAAATGTAATTTCACCTGCAAGTTAAATTACAGTAAATACATAAACAAAAATTCATCCATGATGTCACCTGTAATCAAACAACAGACTCAGTCCCTTTCCATCCCTGGTGTTTTGAATGTATTCATGCCACCTTCAGCCAACAGACGATGGTTTTTGGAGGGTGTTTGGATGTTTTTAGGGGAGCAGGCTGTTGGGGGGTTGGGCTCGTACATTGGCAGGAGGCCATGTTTCCCAGCCCCCACCACTCATTTACAGCTAGGAGAGAATCACTATGGCACTGTCAGCTTCAAATACAAGCAGTCAGTTCATACCATATACCCATCAGTAGTGGAAAAGAGAAGCTCTGTTGTGCAGAAAATAAACACTGTAGTGTATTTTTCTCTTGGACAGAAATTAGACCATTAGACACTGATGGACTATCCATCCATCCATTGTCTACAGTGAAGTCAGACAGAAGGGCTAGTTTGAAAGACCATGTGGAAATCAGTACAAATAAAATTATTTGAAAAACATCAAAATGATAAATAAAAATGAAATGATAATAAAGATAAAATCATTGTATCTATTTTGTTTAAGTGTTCTAGCACCTCCTATAGGCCATTAAGCATCGCTTATAAAGAGAACTGGATACAACGTTGGAGGTGGGGCCCCGTTCATTCCTATGAAAGTTGCTCAGTGGTGCATGAAGCCAAAGAAGCCACTTCCCGCTGTAAAGAAATTACCTGGATGAAACGTACTGCTCATGCTCTATGGGCCCCAGCACCCATGGAGCATGCTCACTGGAGACTTCTGCCGGTCGAGATGGCTAACGTCCAGTTTAGTCCTCCAGCTAACTCGGACTTTGTGACGCTCAGAAAATGTATTCACCGCTTTACAGCCACTCCTTTTCCCATGATTGTGTGCCAGCCCAGAAGTTGTAATTTCACGGTTTGACCACTATGTTAAATTGGCTTCAAAGCCCGGCGCACTTCCTGGGGGCTTTCCATTAAGTAGAATGCAGCCTATTCCTGTTGTTTTAGATGTTTGCGTTCTCACTGGTTGTTTAAAGTCACATAGTTGTAATTCACATGATCAGTTCTGGGGTTAACAGCTTTTTGCTGTCAAGCAAGCTGGAGAACAGCATGGTTTAAGACCTCTGTTTTCATCCGGCTCCATCCACCTGCTTTACACTACTACAAATAACTTGACCACATGGAATACAACAATACAACCAGTGCATGTTGACAAAACTCACTTTATGCTCCTTCGTCATTGAAGCTACCTAGTGCTACTTCAGTCGAATCAGAGTGTCACATTATTCCTATTGAAATAATGTAATACAATTTATCTAAACTTGCGCCTGACACAATCCTGAAAATAATTCTCTGAAATGATGATTAACATTTTCCTAGACAGTTTTTGCACCACATAAATTCTGCATCAAACTGGATTAAAACCAATCAATATTCAGTGACAGAACATTTTGACTATGTGATGACAAAACTCCCCAATCAAATCACCAAGAGCTAATGGTATGGCAATGTCAGTTGGTCTACTGCTTTAGTCCAGACAGAGATATCTTGACAATTATTGGATCTAGACGCTGCCCACAATATTTTTAAATAGATCTGCTTTTGTGCCCAGTGACGGCTGTTCCTGTGGTTGGAAATACAATCAAGCCAATCAGAGCTCTGTAGGTGAGCTTAAGGATGTCATCTTCCTGTGCCAGAAAAATGTCAACAAACGTAAATGGGAGGTAACATGAACACAATGTCAGATTGAATAATATAGTGAACCAAAATTACAATTTACTCTGATAATGAGGCTGAATGTTTTGGAACTCAGCTGGAGGAGATTTGCAGATTTGTGGTTTTTATTGAACACAATAACAAAATTTTGTAAATTTAAAACTTTCACACTCTAAAACAAAAACCGGAGCCAAGACATAGAATCGAAACCTAAATTACCTCAAAACACCAATGGTACAAATCTATTTGGTTTGGTCAGAGAATTGAGGAATAAACTGAGGTCATTGGAAATCTGCCTGCTGTTAGCATTTGAGCTCATCCTCCCCTCTAAGTGTTTTTTTTTTTCTTTTATTACAAGGACAGAATTTTCACTAACAGCCGAGGATGAAGCCAGAGGATATTGGACTTCAGCCCAGCATGTAAATTTATCTGCCATTTCCAAACAATTTCCATCAGGAGCCATTCAGACTGTGTAGAAGGATAATTTGACAGCAGCCCAGTAGGAAAATGGCCAGTGAGGCAGTAATGTTTGATTTATTTCATATTTTTGTCCTCTAAAGTTTGCTATAGCCTCGTACAAAGGCCACAGCTGGATATCAGAGGTGGTTATAAATAAAAGATCAGCGAGTCTGTGATAAATGGAGGGATGGATGGATGGGTTGATGGATCAGAGAGCGATCAAGTCAACAAATGAGCTGACAGATGAACAAATGAATACAGTATATGGATGAATAGTGAACTAATGAGTGATCAGATGGATAAATGGGTGGATTTGTTGGAGAGTGGTCAAAACAACAAATGGACGACAAATGGACGAAAGCAACAAACGGACCGATGAATGAACAAATGAAGAAGGGATGAATGTGTGAATGAAGAGTGTTTAGATGGGGTGATGGATAAATGGCAAACAGAACCTTGTAAATGAATAAATGAACAAACAACCAAACAAAATGGATGAATGGATGGTTGGATGAATGAATCATCTAATGAATGTATGAGTGAATGAATGAGTGATGGTCAGATGGTCCAATGGATGGATGGCTGAGCATAGTAAATGAATAAATTACCAAACTTCCTGATGGCTGTGTGTGTGAATAATTGAAAGAAATAATGAATGAATGAAGGAGTGAATGATGGAATGATCAGATGGACCAATGGATTGATGGTTGAACACTGCAAATATATGACAAACTACCTAATAGATATATGGGTAAATAAATGAATGGATGAATAAATAGAAGAATGAATGAAACACCTAATAAACGAAAGAATGTATGCGTGGATGAATGAGTGATCAAACCAAAGTATAGGTGGTTGAACATAGAAAATGAATTAATTAACCACCTCCCTGATGAAAATATAAGTTAATGAATTAATGTTTCACTGATTGAATGGACGGCCCACGTAACAAATGAATGATTGTATGAGTGCATGAATGAGTTATCACATGGGCCAATGGATGGATGGCTGAGCATGGTAAATGAATCAATTAACAAATTTCCAAACAGATATATGGGTGATTAACTGAATGAATGAATGAATGGATGAATGAATTTCCAACTGAATCAATGGAGTAATCGGATGGACCAATGGATGGATGGTTGACCCCTGCAAATATGAAACAAATATCTAATTCATATATGGGTAAAGGAAAGAATAGTTGAATGAATGAAACACCTAATAAATGAATGAATGTGTGCATGAATGAAAGAGTGATCAGCTGGACCAATGGATAAATGGTTGAACATAGTAAGTCAATAAATTAACAAACTTCCCAATGTATACAGGAGTAAATAACTGAATGAATGAATGAATGAGCAGTCAAATTAATAAATGAACAAAGAAATAAATGTATATTGACACTGATGAGGTAAGAAATGGCCAAAAAAATCAAACAAATGAATGAATGAATCGAATCAAACAGATTAATCTCAAGTACCACAAGAAAAAATGAATCAGTAAATGAACTAACCGAGGAGTATTTGAATGAACGACCAGATACATGAACGTATAAATGATCCAAATGAAAGAATAAAAGAGTGAATACATGGAAGACTGCACAAATAAATGAACAAATCAGCAAATAAATTAATAAACAACTGATTATTCTGACATAAGAATTCCCAAAGTGCTGAGTGAGAGAACAAATGAAGTTGTGAACTGAGTGAGGCTGAGAGGATATTTTAAACAAACTCAAACTTGACCAGCAGCTATATATAATTCCGCCAGTGAAAAAAACATCGGTATGAAAATTATTCCAGTACAACTGACACACTTGTCATGAGGCAGACATGACCATCATGTTTCTACTCTTTGTGTGTGTGTGTGTCTGTCTGTCTTTGTTGAGAAAGCAGTCAGGGCCAAATCCTGTCCTCAGGACAAAAAGAAAAAGATCAAAACCAAAATGCATCAAGGTCTTTATGGTACTAAAGTCCAAAAACTATTACGAGTCCTTCAGATACCACACTAGGATTCTTGCTTTCCTTCACTCTACTTTCAGTATTCTCTTCATTCACATGGCTTGACAGCAACAGCTGTCCAGTTACCCCGGGCAACCACATTTGGACCACCGTCAATCATTTTGTTTGGTTTGATCACCCCTGTTGGCAACCATTTCTGCTGTTATTAGACAGATCCTCTGTATCATCATCACTGGTGTTCATCTCTAAGCTTCCGTCAAAATGAAAGGGAAAGACATTACGTGGAAAATATCTAGTAAATCCAGTTTGATATATTTTTCTCATTTTGACATCAAAGCTGAAGTTAGTTGATGTCATTAATAAACATTTTGAAAATCTGAATCTCAGTAGAAGTGTGTTTGTATATTCTGTACAAACACACTGTACATTCTAAACTTCCTGTAAACATCCTCCCTGCACTAAGCAGAGACACTCATGCTTCTCTTCAAGCGCTCGTCTTATGCTGAAATTAGACCCAATAATTTGTCTTTTGAGATGGTCACTGTGTCAGATTAGGCGTAAAATAGAGTCATAAATTCTTGCAGAGACTTGGCTGAGACATGACAGACTACAAGTTGGACCCCAGTGAATCGCACCGTTCCATCTTTCACCACTTGTGTGATCGGTGAGCAGTGGTGGAGGAAGTACTTTCAAAAAAGTAACTTCAAATTCAGTAAAAACTACCCCACTGAGTGCCATACTATTATACTGTATGTAAAACTATTGGATTTTTATAGCTGAAGCATAGTATATGTAGCATTTTAGCACTGTATTTCGAAAATATCGAAATACAGAAATACATCGCTGGAAGTTTAAACTGCATTGGATAATAGTAGTGTTAGGTTAATTCGGCTGAATATTTTGTTGCTGCTGTAGGTTTTGACTTTTGTACTTGATTTATTCACAGAGGATCCATTCCCCGCCTTGGGGTCAGCTAATTTCCTAAAAAAAAAAAAAAGATAAATATAGAAATGCATTTTCTAAATTTAAGTGAATACGAAGTTAATCATGTTTATTTTAACAATTAATTTAAATTAGAAAACTTAAGAAATCAAATTGCTTCAATTATGTTGAGTGACCTTTGACCTTCAAAAGACTGCATGTTGATGAGATTTGGCATTAGGGGTGTAATGGTTCTGAAGCCGAGACCCAAACCACCACACAAACGTCCACGGTCATGCGGAGGAGGAGTCCTCTGCAGATAATTCAACAAAACCTGCTGAACTTCTGGATCTCAAGTTATCAGAGAAACAAGCTGAGCAAACATTAGCAGCATCTCAGCTAACAGCCCCTACCAGACGTCCTGTGCCCACCAAACAGTGTCAGAAAAACACAACATTTTTTATGTGAAACTGCTTTATTTAGTGTTTTTACCTGTTTTAATAACCAGATCAGTTTGTTCTGGAGAGGAGGAGACCTCTGCGGATAATTTGGCTCCCGGTAAAAACATCCTGAACGATGAACACTTAAGTAATCCAAACCCGAAGAAGCTGGTTGTTAAACAATGAAGACAACAACTCCCATCATCCCACGTTACTTCAAACCATCTTTTGTTATTGTTTTGACCAAGAGACCCTCTGCGACAGAAATTACATACTCTGTGTTTAATAAAACCCAGAATTTTTTCCCTATTTGTCCTTATTATCATTACCCACAGGTAACACTACAGTAGGTGCTTTAACATGTACGACCCTCTCTGCAAACTTTTACTCGTGTGAATCTGGATTTAATGTTCTCATTTGCATGAAATCAGCCCGAGCTAGAAGTGACGGATGAGATAAGACTGACAGTCTCGACTACAGTCCCGCCTTTCGAGTGCAGTACAATGTGCGGGGACAAGCAGCTCATCAGACACGGTGAGTTATAATGAACATCAGTGTCAACATAATGAGCTTTAGGACTGTGGTAGCATAGCGGTGACTGTATAATAAAATATTCTTTCATAACTCTTCATTACAATACCTGTCTATTATTAAAAAAGGTTTCCAAGTCATCATTTTGAATTGCTAGTTTATGTTTGTACAATGTTATAACTTCTGCCGTCTCAACCCAGACTATTAAAAGTGTTACTTTCTACATGTCACACAGTTCCACTGCAACTATGAAAGGCGTAGTGATCTATATATCTGAATTACTGAGCAGTTAAATAATTTCATCTAATTCCCCACAGTGATCAATCACCTTTCATCTGATTGGAAACTCAAACATCATGTTCTGCAAAAGGAAACGTTATGCCTTCATATATTCATCATAATCCGTAACATCTTCTAGCGTGACTTTGACTTTCATAAGCAAGGAAATGCACTTTCTTTGATAAGCTTTAATTAATAGATGTTCAAGACTCAAAGATAAGGAAATCCATAACATCAGACTCAGCCGGTACGCGGAACAGCCTGCGTTCGAACGGAACGTATGTGATTTTTTAATTTCAAAAACCAAAAGGTGGTTGTCAATTTACAGCGAGCACATCAAGCCCGTCTCTCTTTAATATTCCGCCGGCAGAATCAAACACCAACATATGTATATTTTCTTAATTATTGCCGTGCATCTTCTCATGAATGCATATGGTCCGTGAGAACTGAGCGGGAAAACTGCAGTGTAGATTCAGACCCAGCCATTACCAAAGTCCTCACAACACCTGGCGCCACCGCCACAGATACATATTCCTTTTAGAACAATAATCCTTAAAGTTAAAATTAATATCAGTTTGTTTTATGAAGTTGAGAATAAGTGATGAAGTTAGGCATCTCTGGAAAACATAAAAACATAAAAAAAACGTACGACAGCTGTTGTTTTTAGTAGTCATGAGAGTGATTGACACATAAGAAGCTGTGAATGCTCTGTGTGAACTTTAAATAAATGATTATGCAAGATGATAAAATAACCAAATCACCTGTTGGTGCTGCTGCCTTTAAAGACACAATATGATACATAAAAAACACATATCTGCAGGTAACAATATCTGCAACCAAGTCAAAGACCCTTTAAAGCATTAAAAGTGAATGAAATTACAAATTCATTTTCTTGAGATGAACCTACATAGAATTATCACCAAATTTGAAGCTTTACTGAGCTTTTAGCCTCTTTTAGCTTAAAATTTTGGTTTTCCAGTCTGCGTACTCTGCTCTTATCAACCCTGTTTCAAGCATCAACAGGCAGCTGTTCTCAGGAAACAAGGTCTGATAAACCTACTGTAATACTTGTCTGGTGCCAAACTGCAGACAGACAAAGTTAGTGATTATGGTGAAGGAAGTGGAACATTTGACTGATTTTTTTTCCCCCCGAGTGACCAAAACAGAGTGATAAGGAAAGTGAATATTGAACTAACATTCATTAAGTGGAGACAAGCATGACTTCAGTAATGTTGCTCTGTGTCTGCTGGATGTGGAATTAGGCTAATGTTTGCCATCTTTATAAGATAGTAATATGTTAATGTGTTCACGCCTTGGCCGCTGCACCCAAGTGGCCAAAAAACAATCAAACAAACAACAACCAATGCAGCTTTAAACAAGAGCATTTCTTCCATATAAAAACATATGGAACAGTGATCGCAGACAGCGATGTAGCCTTCAATAACTTTCAATAACGAGTGAGTCTAACAGCAATCAGAGCTTCTTTCTGCCATTCTCTGCTTTCAATGACACACTACAATAGCAAAAAGCATAGGTTACTAGCCTCTCTATAAACGTTTAACAAAAGCAGTACCTTAAAACACTTTAGGTCTGTCCTTGCTGCTTCCTATTGGTTTCGACCCAGATATTTTCCATCTACAGGATGTGAGCGTTCTTGCCTTGCTAAAGTTCAGCAGGCTGTGTGCTTGGCCACATGAACACATTTCCTGCCGTCCACTTTTACACAACCGTTCACAGTCATTAAAGTCCAGGGCCAGGGATGAAGAGTCAAGTGCTTAAATCCCTCGTCTCCGGGACTGAACATCCTCTACCACTGACCTTAGAACAAACCCAGGCAGAGTTTTTCTCTCCTCTGTCGCCCTCACTACATTCACTGCTTCCACACAAAGAGAGCACTAAAGCTGAGTGACATGCCCACTCTGCTTTAAATGAAACAAGGCATTTAAAATGAGACTGACCTGGTGGCAGTGTGGGTTGGACTCTCTGCCGTACGAGTACGAACTCCTCTCTGTTTTACCTGCAGGAGGAGGAAAGAGAAAAGAGAGGTGACGGTTAGTAGAGGGAATATATAGTATAAACAGGTAACAATAAACAAGACAACACAATACAGCATGATTATTCAGTCATTTGTCCGTTCATACATTCATTCATTCTTCACCGACTTTACTTAGATTTAATTTTAGAGGCTGTTTGTGGAAAATCGGGCAACATAAAACCTAATTTTACTTTATGTTCATTATTGTTGTAGTGGGTGGTGGTGGTGAACTGGAAAGCATTATATTGAAAAGTGCCCCTACTTTTTTGTCCACCCCATTAACATACATGAGGGTGACAAAATATTTCACTAGAACATTAAAAGTATATTTCTTTCATAAGGTTATTCATTTGCAATTTGTTTGGGAAACACAGTGAATGATGTTCAGTAGAAAACAGCCAAAGCCAGTTTTCCTGATCACAGTCTTCACAGTTTGTGTTATGTATGTTTTCTGCTTGCGGATCTCCCAGTAGCCTACTTTGAATGTAGCTACAACAAAACAGACATCTGCTGTGCCTGCAATGCATAGATCCATATACGGGGGAAAAGAGCTCTTTATGCTACAAAATCCAGCTTTGAAAACCAAAATAGCACTTTCATTCTCTACATTCTTTTAGGTCTGTTTAGATTTTAGATTTAGTCTTTTTGCATGTACAGACAAAACAAAACAAATGTGAGACAAGATCTACAGTCTTCAGGTGACAGTTAGAAACATCTACAAGAAAAGAGACAAAATCCTTCTCAGCTAGCTGTTGATGCTATAAAACCATTGAGTTTGTAATGTTTTACAGCAGAAAATCATCTATTCAAATCACCCCAAGTGATCTAGACGAAAAAATTCAATTCAACTCAGTACAACACAACTTTATTTATCCTTGTAACTGATCAACAGATACATACACAACAAATAGACTATAAACTTAAAAAACTATATGTAGAATTGGTAAAAATAATATTCATATCTAAGAAAAAAAAAGACAAAACTCAAGAATAAACTACACTACCCGTTCTGAAGGTTTGCCATACAGTCCATGGCATTGTTCTCTACTTCCCTCACTTTCTCCCATTGGACAATTGTTGGTCCATGGAGACTCAATAGTTTAGTTGACAGACAACCCCCCTTTTAAGGGGACCACATAGTGCATAAATTTCACTCTAAATAGTCAGACACTAAAATACAGTAGTGAACAATAAATATAGTGCGCTGTAGTAAATGAGGAGTCATTTCGGACATGGCCCAAGCATTTACAGATGTCCTACCAACTGCTTGAACATTGTAGCAAAGATGTAGCAACCATGTATGAACACAGTAGCAACTACCTGGAACACACTAAAACTCATCAGCAGCTAACACTAACACCATAGAAACCAGCTAACAACCATCTTGAATAGAACCAATCACAATGTTTGTTAGCGTGACGTCACAGTAATTTGGTCTACACCCTGGTGAGTATCTTATAAAACCCTGCCAACCACCCTAAATGTTATAGCAACCACCTACTAGTAACCTACTGTAGGAAAAATCCATCCCTCTCACTCAATTTTATTATTACAATATTGATATATAAATGTACATTGATATATAATATAAAATATAGTAGTATTTTCTGGAAAATCAATTGGAGACTTTTTGATATAAAATGTTTTATAATAATAATATTTTTGGAGAGTAATCCAGTTAAGTAAAAGACAAACTAAGGTACTTCATCACATCAATGCAAAAATAACAATGCAATACTGTCATAGATCAGTGATGCTCATTGATTTGCAACATTGCGTATGATGGCCAACAGAGCAATAATATCGTCAGCAGCCAACCCTAACCTAGTGACACCCTAGCAACCTACTTAAACACTTCAGATGGTGTCTGTACTCCCTTTGCAGCCACACAGAAACATCTAGCAAAGCCCTGAGGCCACATTACACTTCTTATAGTTCCAGCTGTATGCATGCATCCTCAAACTGCAGGAGTTGTGACATTTTACTTTATGTTTTTGTATGTGCAACTGCAACATTAACTGTTCAATGTGACTTGTGCGGTCATCGCAGTGACCCCGACCACTGTTTATGTTTGGAGATGGTGTGCATACCACAGATACTGTTGTAGCATAAAATAAGCTTTAGCCTCCAACCCATCAATGCCCCATGATGTGATTCTTAGAGTTGCTTTTATGGTCCAAGAACTACAGATGCTCTCTTGACACTTTCTTTTTGTAATTTTCACCATATGAAGCATTTAGTGAACTGTGATTTTCTATCAGTTTGTATCCTTTTTGAAGTTCTGTCCTTTCCAGTGTGCATGTTCCTTAAGCCTTAACCCTCCATCTGACACACATTTAGTGGATGTGAGAAAAAAGGCTCCCCTCACCTTCCTCAACTCTTTATAGAACATCTTGGGTCAGACGTTTGTTTGAATGAAATCAGACACCGGAACTCTTTAAATGCGGGCCAAGGATTGATCAGTACATGACAGGGAGGTGAAGCCTCTTTGGCAGGTAACCGACCATCATTTTAAAACACAAACTGAGTGTGAGTGGCTGGGAAAAAAGGGCGTCTGATGAATTTTCGAAAATGCACCGACTGCAGCGGCGTATAGACAACAAAGCTAATTTCCTCTCCAGCTTCTGAACAGGCTTTCCTCTTCTCTGAGCTGCGGGACCACTTTCCAGTCTATTTTTACCACACAGACCTTCTTTTTGGATAAAACCTTAAATCTTCAGCCAGTCTAAATATCAAACCACGGTTAGTGTGTAATTACATTCTGCGGTCGGTGCAGCCGTACGAGATGAAATGGAGGGGTTTTATAGCGAGCGTGTGTGGAGGAAAATAAAGCGTGTACGTGGTGAAGGGTTTGAATCAGGCGTGTATAGACCAGCGCTGAATACACGCCAACGTGGTAGTCGATGCAGAAGAGGTTGATAATTACAGGCGTACAGAATGGGAATGTGGTCGACTGTGTGTGTGTGTGTGTGTGTGTGTGTGTGTTTTTGTGTGTGACCGATACAGCGGCCTCGGCTTCAGCTACGACTGATGCCAGCTGGACCGGTTTGGCACGTATACAAAGACTCCCACACACACACACACACTACAGCATACAACACACACACACACACAGAGAAAGTACTGGAAATCACTGGCACAGATGCACACACTAACACACACACACACACGCGTAAATGTGTACAGTATACATATATATAGCCCCGTATAGACACACAAACACACATATGTAAATGTACTTTTGCACGGTACCGAAATAGTGCATATCCATACACAGAAGCACGTGCATTTAAAAATACTTATTCAGGACCACACACATACACACATACACACACACACACACACACACACACACACACACACACACACACACACACACAGATCCACTTAAATTTGACATTACACACACCTCAAAATACCAGTTCTCACAATGAATCCATAAAACCATTGCACAATTTAGATGCACAATTTGCACTTAGATTTCTACAAACACAATGTTAAAAAAAAACATTATATTCAACACTAATGATTGTATAATTCTCAGTATCAAAAGGCTGCACCGTAAAGAAATTAATGAATGTTTTATATCTAAGATATTTTAAAGGATTCATCCATAAAATAAATATATGAGGACAAACATGTATTTGATTATTTTTTCAGTTTCTGTTTTTCCTCTCACACACCCACAGATGAATTCATTTATTCTTCATTGTATCATATCAATTAAATTTTACTGTAAATACTGTGTATAAAAATGGGAATATATATATAATCAGTGGTATGATCAGCTATTAGCTTCATTCATTCATTCTTTCTAATATACAACATGCTGTTCAGTATGACTTGAAGACAATGAATGGAAATTATTAAAATTATGATTCATAATTGCTCACTATGTCACACTGATTAATTTAATTTTAAACCACTATCAATGGCAAACTTTCACTTTCTTCATTTATTCATTCTTTCACTGATTCACTTATATCTTTAAAAAACTCCTTAAAAGTCCTTTAATTCCTTAAATAACTTTTTTTCTTGCGAGAAGGTAAAATAAAGCCATAAATAAGCCTGATCATAAGACAAAAATAAAGGAGATAAATAAAAATCAATAAATCAATATAAATCATTGAAAATTCTGCATTCTTTTTTGCATGTGTGAGACATCTCTCCTCTTCAGTACTGACAAAAGAACTTTATTAAAGCCATCACATACGCAGCGCTGAATCCACTCTTCACATTACTTCTGTCTGGTTGCAGATACAAGACCTTGTAATGGAGGAGGGGGGCCGGCTTTGGCAGGAGTTTTGTCCCTTCTGCCACAGCAGCCCTGAATAAAATATCCCGTTGAGCACCGTATGTATGTATAGATGCAAATATCTGTATGTGAATGTGTGTGTACATGTTTATGTATGTTTAGGAAATGTGAATGTGTATGTTTAAGTGTACACAGGTATAATTATTGTGTGTAATTGTACATTTTTAAGGTGAGACACTAACATAACATAAACACACCAGTGGAGCTGATAAATAGGTAAGGTTACATGCTTTTGAAGGCCAATAATGTCATTTCTACATATTTCTTTCTTTTTATTTTATTTTTTTTTATCCCTATTGGCAGCCACCACGACAGCTGCTGCATTACAAAGAAAAGAAAAGAAAAAAACCCCAATAATCTACATGTATAACTGTCTCCACTCTCCATATAAATGATAATTTATCCTCCCAAAAAAACGAACAAGACACATTTAGACAATATTAATATTTTGCACTCTGTCAATATTTTACTATTTTATATTTAATAGAATAATTGGGCATATTGACGTCACATTTATAGCCTTTCATCAATTACTCAATTCACAGACGATGTGTGACGTGTCATCACAATTCATCTATATATACAATAATTAATAATCACCTGCAAAGAATTTATGAATGTGTGAATGTGTGTGTGTGTGTGTGTGTGTGTGTGTGATCATGTTTTGTGGTTGGAAAACAACAAGACAAAAGATTATCAATACAACATCAATATCAATACCTGATCTTTCCATATAATTGTGATACAATTCATATAAGGAATTATTATAAAAGATTGCTGAAAACTTCAATTTTACCAAAATGAACCAGATTTAAATGCTTGAGAACCTACAGTGCTTTTGCAAATTGAAGGATTTCTTTCAATTAAAAATCACAAAAATGAACAATGTCACTAAATGCTGTTTATCATGGCATTTGGATTGTGTTGGTCATCATTGTCTTTATTACATATCAGTGAAGATAACAATGACCCCAGTAAATAACCTACTAGATTCTGAATTGAGGATCTAACAACTGTACAACCACAGGTCTTTACTTTGGTCCAAACACGGCAACCTTTTCACCTCCACCGTCTCAGCCGGCCGAGCTCATGTTAAGCACACACGAACAAAAATCCCTGGTGTTTTAATTTGGACGTTTAAGACAGAGCAGCATTAAAAAACAAAGCAGAACAAAAAAACCCTGTCACAGTAGGCGGTGATTGGACACACACACACACACACACACACACACACACACACACAAAAACTAACAGGGAAGCATCCCATTTCACTGCCTTGAACCACAGAATGCATTACTTGATAAAAAAGGAGAGTTTATAAATAAAAAACATGACAGCACAAAATATGTCTCAGTAAAAAACATGATATCCTTTTGTTTTTAGATTATTTCTTTGAAAGAGGCCTTTGACAAATAATGGGTATTTAAGGTCCTCTCAATTATGGCCATATAATCGATTCAGATCAGATCAGATAACCCATGTTATTATGATCTTAGACCAATAGTATCATCCATTTAACAAAAAGAGAAACATTAAACAAAGTGAAGTGAAGAAAAGCACACAGGAGGCAGTGAAAACTCCTCAGTAGCTACAGAGTTCATCCAGATAATCTAATATTTACAATTACAAAATACATTTAGCAGTGCAGCTGAAGGACATTACTGCGGCAGTGTTTTTTTAAATTCCTATGTCAATTTTATACACAATGTTCCCTGATGCTATCAGACTACTTTGGACTGAACCCCAGCAGAACCTCCTCTCTTCTCTCCTCCGCTCTTCAAAAGAAAAGAACTTCAAAAAACCTTTCTGGGTTCCTTCAGATTGTGCCGAATCTCATTTCCAGAAAGGCTTACTAAATAGGAAAGCACTTCAAGGAACCTCGTCAACTTCGGAGGGCTCTTTGACAAACCCCCCCTTTTTTTAAAGCTACACCTAGCACAATCATATCAAGACATTTAAACATCAGAGAGGATGTCCTCAAGAACCTCCACTCCAAGAAGAACTGAGATTTTAACCATTAACAGCAAAGATGTGAGCAGGTACTCCTTAAACCTCAGAGCATTCATCCAAAACCCTACTTAAAGGTGTTCTCAAACCATGTCAGTGCTTCAAGGATCCTTGGACATTTGCATTCTTATAAAACCGGCTTCATGAATGGTTTTCAAACCACAACAATGCTTCAACGAACACTGAAAACAAAGGTGTTCTTCACCCATGGAAGACACTTTTGTAATCAGTTCTTGAACTTTGTCAGTTTCTAGAAACCACCAACAATCCTCAAAAGAACAAAGAACATTACTTGTTTGAGAGCTAGGCTGTGCCTCTGCCAATGCCTCTGTGTAACTGCTCCATAAAAGATTAATGAACCCTGTTGTTCCTTCAAGGAACCTTGTCAGCCTCAGAAGAGTTATGACAAACTTATTTTCAAAAACGTTGACTTGATCTGACAATACTTCTAGGAACTCATATCAGGTGTTAGAAAATTCAAACATACAAGCAGTGGCTCTGAAACCCGAGATGTAGCCGTACATAAAAACTTCTCAAACCCTGATGCTAATTCTAGGAATCTTTGACAATTGTGAGTTCACAAAAAAAACAACATGCTTCTGTGGACAGTCACTATATGGGGGTTCTTCATCCTTAGAAACCAACTTATAAAGCAAGCCTGTAATAGTTTACCCAAAATCTCCAAAAAATGGATGTTCCTCAGCCTTTTGTGGATTGTTGAGGAACTGACTGCCAACCTCTACGATATGGGCCCTGAATGCTCTGAACATTCTTAGAAAACCCTTCTCAAAAGGCTTCTGAAACCAGTATGGTGCTTCCAGGAATCTCTGATGATTTTGGGAGTTCTTAGAAAACTACCTTCATGAAGGCTTCTGAAACCACAAGACAACAGGGGATCTTAAACCTCCGAAAGCTCACTGACAGTCATCTTTGTAATTGTTTCCTGAACACTGACAGTTTCTAGAAACCTCAAACAAATATTCTTCAGTTTTTCAAGTTTCTTCACCAACTGCTTGGCCGTGTGTCTGCTAATGTCTAACATTAACACGGTTGCTCATCCTTGATGTGTCCTTTGTGAGACCGTTTTTTAAGGGCCAATGAATTTTGACGGTTGTGAGGCAAGTGCATTTAAAGCAAATGGAAAGATGCAACTAGACATGAATTTGGTCTAGGTGGTGTGAAATGTGAACGGCCAATCACACCTTAACAGTGTGTACCCTGGATACCAATGCTGAAATGATTCTTGGATTAACCAATTTGTTGATCAATGACAATATTAAAAATCTACTCAGAGCTTAAGTCCCTTTTCAAGGGATAATTCCAAAAGCGTGCTCATAACAGCTTCATGATTTCCTCCATTTAATATCTTCAAAAACTGAACAGCTGATATTTTGGGGATTTTGGGGAAATGAAAAATGAAAATAACTGCTGGTAACAGCCTTACATGCAACCACATAACCATGACGTAAGAGGTTTGAATCAGACACATGATCATTCAGCTCTGTCTGTTTCTAAATCATCCCTTTTTTTCTCCACTATCGGCTGTCACATAAAGATAAAAGAAAGCCTCAAAATAATCCAAACACAAACATTGGACTGTCTCAAATCTCAAAAGAAAAAGAAGGTTTTCAAACTCGACTCTACTTCCGCTAACCTCTACATTTTTCAGAGAAACCCTGTGGTGACATTTTTTTTTCCCTGGCGATGGACCCAAACAAGCTCATTGGCTGTGAGGAGGACCCCCAGACGAACCGCTGCTCGTTAGAGTGTGTTGGCTGCAGAGGTACAAAAGGTGGAGGAGGGGAGGTCAGCACACTCTGCTGTTTAAAGCCCATAGAGAAGTCGGTGAGCCAGGAGGACCAAATCCCTGCTAATCCACAATGCCGAGAGACAGGGAAGAAACACAAATCAGCTCCATTACAAGCTGAGAGCTAACAGGAACTGGGATGCTCTGCAGACTATTAGCTAGTATCACACAGGCTCTTAACAGGCCCTTGACTAAACTAACTCTCATTAACTCCATCATAATTCAAAATTTGATCCTATTGCAAATCTTGATGTGAAATGATCTGGCAGATTAGACAGTAAATGTGATCTTGTTGAGATCATCAGATGCAGCAAGGATTGTGTTGACATCTGAGTAAAGTTCATTTTCAAACACTTGTAATGAATTGAAATTTAAACCTAGTTTGGTTTTCAGGAACAAAAAAGGGCCAAAATTTCCATTCAAGTGTGATCATCAATTCAATGATTACTCAAGCAAGTTTTATAGTAGATCCATAGCACAATGCGAATGTATGTGAATTCTAAAAATGAGCGACATTCCCCTTTAATACTCAGAATGACTTTGTCTATTAGCTAAAATTCCTGAACTAAAACCAGACATTTGACCTCGAGTTAAGATGTGAATCTATCACATGTGAAACACTATTTCACATGTAAAAAAAAATCATATATAGGCACATGTGATTATCAGATATTTCACATATGAGATGTAACATCACTTGTGAAAGAACTGATTTTATATAAAACACCAAATACTATGTTAACATTTAACATGTGGTTTATCAAATGTGATAAAAACACAACTGTTTTCTGACCATTCTCATGTGAAATGTATTCAATTATTTTAAAATATAAGATGTGTGTTTTTTTGTATAGATTAAAAAAGGACATGTTTCAGGGCAAATTCTGGATATTTTTGGTGATATACGTTTTCCTTTTTCCCTATAAACCAGAACCCTGGTCTAATATCAAAATGAGAGTTATTTTAACATTAACCCTTCCTCTACTCTACTTATTTTTGTCCTTGTGAATACATTAAATTCTTATTTAGTGTGAAAATTCAACAAAGAAACACACTGGCTTCTTCCTGTCTTTTTTTCCTCCTGTATTCGACCCTGACTTTGCCACATACGGAACAAACACAAAAATACCTTGAATTCAGGCGACTTACAAGCTACAGAAATCTCTCTGCCTCTCTCCGTATTTGGATGAAGGCCAACCTCAGAAACCAAAAAAGCCTGTCTGTCTCATCAGCGCCTCAGCCTTCACAAAGAGACCGGTTCTCACTCTCTTTAACTTCACCACCAGTTTTTTTTTTTTTGTTGTTTTTTTAAAGGTCATTATCATCGATTTACTGTTTTCTTCTGTGTTTTTAAGCGGCAGGTTCATTGGAAAGTGTTTCACAGAACAAGGCCGACACAACACACAACACGATACGAAACGGAGAAAGAAAACACTCAATACATGATCCAAAACCAGAGACACACTTACTGCGTGTGTGTGTGTGTGTGTGTGTGTGTATAAATAGAGGATTTTGTTGGACTCGCCCACGCAGCAGAAGCCCACAAACCAACATCGCTTTGTATTCTGGTCATGTCTGCCTCCTCGAAGGCCGAATAAACTCTCAGACCTGTAGTGTTGTAGTCTTTTTCATTTTTATTCTGGCGTTTTTATTCTTGGCATTGTTGCTACATGAGATTTTTGTTGCTGTTTGTTTTCTTTTATTTTTACCATCCTTGATTTTCTGTCTAACTTTAGTGATTCATGAAGTTGGGGGACTTACAGCAGATACCTGAGTTTTGTTATTGTACCTGAAGGTCACCATCCAAAAAAACACTCAATACTACAGACTTCCAATAATGTGACTAACTTTCATTGGACTCTCTCTGGCAGGGAAACACCCATATCTTTCAAACCATCGAGGGTGGACATATAAAGCTCACCACTTTGACACCAGAGACCAGCGTTCACCTCCTCTGTCCCATGTTTTGTTAGATTTATGCAACTAAATCACTTCAAGAAAGATGGTGGTTTTGGTTAAATACTAAAAAGTAAGAGACACAGTGAGAGACACAGGGGCAGCTTATTGTCATAAGGTGAGAATCAATCAAACACCAAATGATATCTGATCAATATACAAGGCAACAGCAAAAAGGAGAGCTGGCTATTTTCTTTTCCTCAATTAGCTCCTCCATCCTAATATTAATCTTAATTACTTTAATAAAGTTTTATTAACTGCAGCGCAACAACAACTAAACAATGACATCAGTAGTAGTGAACAGCAGTAAGTGCAGCCTTAGCGGTCGACACAACGAACCACAAATAAATTCATCTGTCAGTCGTTCGGATCAGCTGTTCAGATGGGTTGTCAGTAGGGAAGTGAAGAGAAGAGGAAAGGAAACAAAGACACAAGAAGCGAGTGAGGAGGATAACAGTGGAGACAAAAGAGAGAATAATAAAAAAGAGAGAGAGAATGGATAGAATAAAGGACAGACTAGAGAAAAGAAGAATGACAAGAGAGAAGAAACAAAAGAGAGGATATATAAAATATAACAGCACATTATTCCACTGCATTATTGAATTATTACATTTTACTTACAGGGGAGCAAATTCACCAGATGAGCTTTTTCCCTTCTTATTTGATGTATTTTAGTTTATTGTTTTATTATTCTGATTCACCAAAATGTAGTTGTTCTAAGAGTCAGATCTAGACTTCATCAGTTTAGCATCTTTTCATCCAGACACTGTTTCTCATTTAATTCCTTCAATTCTATTTATTCATTTCTATATTTAGTTGCTTTTTATTCAGATTCTCCAACATGAAAAAAAAAGATGCCGTTGTTCTAAGAGTCAGTGACGACGTCGATTGGTTTCGTCCATCACTTTAACATCTTTTAATACATCCTGACAGTTGTGTTTTTTTTTTTGTTTAGTTATTTTTTTGTTAGAGGAAGAGGAAAAAATAAAAGGATGGAGTATATCTTTCCCTCAATCAACTTATTTATCATTTTGTATTCATTTTTTATTCTATTCATTGTTTTCAATTTAATTAATCAAGAAAAACAAAACAAAGGTGACTTCTTTCTCTTTGCTTCTATCTATTTTGTCCATCACATGTGATTATCTTCCACTTATCAGTTTCAGGTCTAATTCATCAGCAGGAAGACAGAAAAGCAGCGAGATGGAGTTGTTCTAGGAGTCGATGTCGAACGTCTAGACTCTTTCTTTCAGAGGCTGAGAGACACGTCGAGTCTTTCTCTGCGTGAAAGGAAACACTCACAAGACGTGATCTCCTCTGACATCCATATAATGAGTCCATTTTAATAAACTATGTGACTAATAGTGCGATTTGATGAGGATGGCGAGATGACGGGAGGAAAGAAAGAGGAGAGAGAAGAGAAAGAGAGGTGGGGAAGAGGGGTGGGGGGGAGGTTGAGAAGATGGATAGAAGAAGGGTTAAACTCCCTCTTCTTGCATGCTGTGTGTGTGTATGTGTGTGCATGTGTGTGTGCGTGTGTGTGTGTGTGTGTGTGTGTGATGGGGGGAGGGTTGGACTGTGCAGACATGAATCATTCTGAGCGATTCAAGCGTTTCCATGACACCGCCGGGCACCGGTCCAGAAGTTTCTACAAAGTCTGAAAGGTACCGGCACACACAAACACATTTACACACACACACACACACACACACACATTACTAACAGCATCACACACTCTCTAACAGACACTCTGAAACGTTTCCGCCAGTGCTGAAATTGAAATAATCTATATATTTATTCATGGCGTTGTCTTCCCGTGTAAAGCGTAACATTTTTTTGGGATCAACATTAATTTAACAGACGATGGTCGATGAGTAACAGTCGTCTAACAGACACCCCCCCCCCCCCCCCCTCCCTCCCTACTTCAATCCCAGCAGGCATTTATTTCTTGGCACCGGAGTGAGTGAATACATCAAACAACAGATGAACGTATACGAGCGACGAGGACGACTCGAGAGACGCAGCATCCAGCTCACATCTGTCGGCTTCTACCTTCCGCCATATCAGACCAGATCAGACTGCTGATTGGACCACAACGCTGATTCTTATCTTCCATTTATTTTTTAATCTTATTTTGTTTGTGTGTTTGTGTATCTGAGAATTTCATAGAATCATTTTTGAGCACAAAAAGTAACTTCTAAATTTAATTCAAGCATTCTTTTTTGTGAAATAGTGAGAATATTGGCAACGAACTTGAAGCAGAATCTACTTTTAGCTGTTTTCTGTATCAGAACCGGTGTTTTGATTGGTTCCTCCAAATATAAGACAAAGTTTCTCTAATTGTCTGCGATAAAAAGTATTTTAATATCCACTTGGAGCTGAACACACACCTGTTATCTTGTGTTCATCTTAACAAATGTAATTTGTAAAAGTGTTAATTTTGTAAACAGCACAATGAAGTTACTTGACATCACAATTAGACTTTAGACTTAACTGAGCAGACCTCTTGAATAAACTTTTAATACAAATATAGTGATTTCCTATATTTTTAGGACATTTGGTCTGAAAAATAAACAAATAGAGTGTTGCTGTGTAGACAGTTGGATATGAAGCCAACAAAAGGATATAAAAACAGTGGAAAGTGTTGGTGGTTACCTGAGGAAACTTTTTCTTGCTATTAAAGTATTAAAGTTATAAATTGAAGACAGTAGCTGTTGGTTTTTGTGTATAATACACACAGTGTGTCCTGCCCACACAGGCGTAAAAACACAACAAAACGACTGAAACCAGACTTGTCATAAAAGAAGCAAAATTACGACACAAACTCTGAACAAGTTGAACAAAATAGTTCTTCTCTCGGAATAAAAAAAAACAACATCTGCTACAAAAAAAAACACATTCCTACCCCTCCTCACCCCATAAAAAAAAACACAAAACAAAAAAACAATACCACAATTGACTAATGTTTGAGACTCCAGTCAGAGGAAACCTACAGAAACATGTCAGTGATCTGATGAAATCGTCATTTAACGAACAATAAAACAGAAAGTGAAAGTTCGTTTCCAATCTCACGCTAGCCCTCACTCACGTAACGCGCTCGACAGTTGACTCCATTTACACAATACTGAGAAGTCCAGTGAGATTTCACTCATCACAATCATTATCATCTCACACTATCGCTAAATGATGTCATGTAAATCACTTAATTAAAGTAAAAAGCAGCGTATGTGCCGTCAACGCTGCTTTTTTTGTACCATTGTGGGACTTTTTTAAGGCGCCGTATAATGTGCGGTGAAGTGATTTTGGACACAGAAACATCCTCTTGATTTTTTAAATGTGCTGTTGAGTGATATTATTGTCCCACAATGCAATACAGAAAGGAAACGGATGAGATATTTACAGCTGCAACACAATAAAAAAAATAAAATGCTGATGATAGTGAAACAGCTCCAGGAAGATCTCAGGAAATCATTTTGCTTTAAACTCCTGTAAGTTTAATCGACAACTTGTCTGCACATGTATTACATTATTACTAATTAGTAAAGTCATACAGTGCATTGATTTCTTGTATACTATTAGTAAGCAATACTGCACTGGGACACAATGAGAGACACGACTCTCTGTTGAAATCCATGCATCTCCAATATACCAACTTTTTAGCAAGAGTAAAGAATGTTTGTACTTTATCTGATAAAATCAAAAAATTATATTGAAAAATTGTGTGTTTATTGTTTCAAGGAGACGATATATTCGCATGCACGTATTGGAAAGAGTTGGTGTGTTTGGTGTGGTTGTGAAGCTGCAGACAGATTAAAATTCAGCAGCAGCCATGACACTTGTTCCCTGTTCATGTGAATGAGACCCAAAGAAAGGCCCCCCCCCTCCCTCGTTACCAAACAGCCTTCATTATCCAACACCCCCACCCCCACCCCCCCCCACACCCCACCATCCCATCCCAACACACACACAGTCACCCCTCCTCCACCCTGGATTTAATAGACAAACAACACAAACAACAACGAGGCGACAAACAGGGCGACACCACCGAACCCTCCAAACAGCAGGACTTCAACAGGAGAACTACATTTTTAAATGAATATCCCAAAGCAGCATGGTGTGTTTGTGGCACTGCAAAAAAAAAAAAAAAAAAAAGAAAAAATAATTGTCCAGGGGTGTCTCTGATCTATTAAGAAGAAAATAAATTTCCTCCTTTGATTTGGATTTTATTTGACTTCAATTTTTGAACATTTTCTTTCACGAAGCTTCGGTATCGTGCAGGAAAACGTCGCTGATTTGAAAGTGTGTATGTGGCGCGAGTGTGTGTGTGTTTTTTTTTCTGTGTGTGTGTGTGTGTGTTGGTCTCAGACAAAACAGGGGCTGCTGAAATGCGGCAGGCACTGCAGATTTTTGTTGGCTGGCTGACAGCGCCGTGCTGGTGCCAAGCCCCGACGGCGGAAACGACTAAAAGACGCATAAGGCTGGCATTAGAGCCCCAAATCTTCTCTCCCCCTCCATCCCTCCTTCTCTTTTCTCCTCTTTTCTCGCTCTGTGGCACGGCGTTTACTTTGGTCGGGGTCTGACTTCGATTTGGCAATGTTCACACCCGTCCGTGAATTTATCAATCTGTCTTTATTTCGCTGTGATCTGATGGGGGGAGGGCGGGGAAGGGGGGGGGGGGGGAGTAGAAAACATGGCACCTGAAACATGGCAGGAGGTTTAGGTAGACTGCCGCGTTGACGTGGTTTTCTTTTCTTTTCTTTTTTTTTTATTTTTTGGATATCACCTTGTTTCGTGCTTCGGTTTAACCCCCCTCCCCCCAACCCCCCCCCCCCCCCCCCCCCCCCCCCCCAGGTCCTCCTTTCATAACTGTCGCCGAATGAGAATTTCGAAGGATTTGATTCTTTCCAGGGTTTATATTTTCCCCACCATATCTGCTGCCTTTGTCTTGAGGATTTCGGGCAGCACTTCCACAAAAACCTCGGACACAATAGCATCTGGAGTTACATCCACGAGGCTCTGAGCCCATGTTTCTCCTAAAACCTAAAACAAATGACGAAAACAACATACTCCAATTATGCTCCCGAGACAATAAAACACAGTAAAAAAGAAAAAGAAAAAAAAAATCTCCTGTAAAACATTCAGGATTACCTAAAACTAAAAGCCTGATTCTGTGTTTGGAGTCCATTATTGATGGAACAATATTTAGCTGCAGAGTAAACAAAGGCGGGATGCTCCAGTCGTAGATGTAAATTGTGTTTGGGTATTGTTCGTCAGACAGATGACGACTGCTAATGTTGAATTAAAAAGGTTCTTAGAGGTGGATTTAACACGTTTCCTCTTGTCTTCGGGGTTGAGACGGAAGGCAAACGACGCGGGGAGACAAAGGGAGAGGTAGCGACGAGAGAAAAAGGTGTGAAATTCTGAATTAGCGGCACAATATGGAAGTATTAAAGTGCAGCACAATGACACAGTGTTGCTCACTGACACTATCTGACTAAATAAAGACGCGACGTTCAGGCTCACGAGCCTTTTCACGTGTCAAACAGAAACAGGCCTAGAAACAAACTCAATGTTTCACACCAACATGGTTAAGCTTTAGCAAATAAAAATAGATGTACATGTTTCCTGACCTCTTTTCTGCAGGGAAACACTTTCCATGTTCTGAATATCTCACTTTCATATTAACCACTAAAATATTATGAAATACCATCTATGTTCAAGTGAAGTACAGATGTCTTGATTCTCACTCACTTTATTTATAGTCTCTTAGCAGAGATGCTACATGCCATATATTGTCATTTTCAAGCTAAGTTGGGCCACTTAAAAATACCATCAATTTGCAAGTAAGTTGTACCACAAATGTTCTATAACAGTTTTTTTTTAAAGAAATAAAAATAAGTTAATTAAGTTGGTTTGAGTTTTCTGCCTTTATGTCCACAGAGTTTCAACATATTTGTGTTGCTGTTCCATGGATACAAGAACTGTGTTGTTTTTCTTTTTCCTTACATCTATTTGGGCTAATCGTGTATGACGTTTTGAAACTACGCTTCCCATAATTCTTTGGGAGAAGCATGCAGCAGGTATTGCTATTGTGTATGGGCTACACCTTGAGCCTGTATTTATTTACATTTTGCCAGTTTCGCACCATGAAAAGTGCTAATTTTTACATCATGACGAATCAGCTGTTAGCAGCTTCTGTTTTCTCTGTGACCGTGGATGTACAGACAATCACTGGCTTAGTTTTGATATTTGACATGTGAGATTTGGATATTCCTTGCAACTGTAAGTCATGCTGAATCTTATAGTATTTGTAGTATGTTGTATGCGTAAGAATGAATATAATAGGGTGTCAACTGGTTTAATTTAAGCCTGAAACTTGAGCTTGTTTTGATGAATGTTAAACTGGTTTCCAGGCAGGAACAGAAAAGCAGAGCTAACAGAGCTAACAAATCTGTAAGGTACAGTAGCATTTACAGTAATGCAATTTTCCACATAGTTTTATGTTGACAGTTTGAACATATCGAATCAAAGAGGAAGCTTTACATCTTCATGATAAAGTGACTAATTACAGTAAAAACAACCTTTAACAGTCTTGAGTTTGCTCGACGGTTCTGATTTCTAAGGTCTGAGTAGAAACTGTGAGAGTGTTGTTCAACCTCTCTCTGTGTGTGTGTGTGTGTGTGTGTGTGAGGAGAGGAGGAGGAGGGGTGACCCTGGAGAGATGGATGATGGGTCAGGTGCTGTCAGACTGGAGGGGTCAAAGGATCCTGAGGTTCAGCATCACACTCTGATTTTCTCCTGTCACTGTCATGGAGACATGTCTGTCTCTAATCCTTTCTCCCCCCCCCCTTCTCCTCTTCCTCCTCCACTCTTTTCTCATCCTATACTCGCCTTTGCTAAAACGATCTTTTCTTTTTATTTCCTTTATTCATCTTTTTTCTTCTTCCTTGCTGACTTCCGTTCTGCCTTTTGTTTGTCTCTCACTTTGTTTTATTGTACTTGAAAGCTCTTTATGTCATGTTTGTATTCTTCCTTCCTTCCATTATGGTTTGGGTGAGTCGAGCAGAGAGACAGTAATGATAAAATATATATATCTATACTGCATCATTGTCTTTTTTATTTGCATAATGTGTTGTTTTTAATCAGATTCTTTGTCTATATTTCCTACTGAAGAACAGCACAAAAATAATCCACGCCTTTTACTTCCTGTAGTAGTATTTTGATGGGTTTTGGGTGTGTGTAAATGCAGAATGGATAAATGTAGTGTAAGTTTAATAATAATATAGCAATAATAAAGCATTGCAGAAGACGAGGGTGCAACGAGATGATGAAAAAATCTTGGAGAACATGATGGAAATATGACACTTGTGTTTGTTTTCTTTATTATTTGGAGGACATTCTGCTTTCTGCATTCAGCTTTGATAAACCACATTTCCCACATGAGCCATACATGAAAACATTTTTGCAATATCTTGACTTTTTTTCTGAATTACTGCCATTTTTACTCAGATCTTTCTAAGCATGAAAATGCACATCATAACAGGTGGATGGAAACGTACCTACAGTGTCCTTGTCTGGTTCTAGTTTTAATATACATTCCTTCTATAGGAATATGAAAATGTTAATCTGCTGTTCTCTGCCACTGTAAAGTACTATGCACTATTCACTTTTGGATGGTGGTGCATCAGAGTATATAAATAAATATATATATATATATATATATATATGTGTACTCATGGATCAGGTCCAATATTTTGGATCTGTGAAGACTAGTTTGAACTGACCTCCCGCGTGTGAAATACAACATTTCTCCTGACTTTCCTCTCCCGCTTTCTCTCTCCCGCCATCAATGACAGACCTCCTCCTCCTCCTCCTCCTCCTCTTCCTCCACCCTGACTACCAACTTAATACCTGTATTTAGACTAATGTGATAGCGTTTGAACACCTGGACGCCTGTAATATGAGTGGTGTGGCCGCAGATCTGGGAGCTGCATCATACCGCTGATGTGCTCTGTGTGATTTCAGCGCGACCACCTGGCTGCAGAATAATGACATATCTGCTCCCACACACTGTTCAGGAGCCGGTGATCAGAGTGGCTTCATCACAGCGGGGCAGACCCCACCTGACATCACACAGCGAGGGAGAAGAGAGGGAGGGAGAGTGGAAAGAGACGGACGGCGGGAGAAAGGACGGGGACAGAGGAGGGAGTAGTCATCTGAGCGCCTACATAGAAACTCTGGGAAATGGTAGTCACCTGCTTTCTTTAACAAATTGCAAAATAAACCAAAATTTTAAAAGTTAATATCCAAACAACGACAAATGCGAGCTGTGGGTTCCATTAAGGCTTAATTAAAATCCATTCACCACAGGTCAGAAATTAAAATCAGTAGCAACCAGCTCTTATTAGCTCAAATGCTCAGAAACAACAATGACATAATTCCCTTGCCACCTGCTGAAATGCAAAGAAACAAAAAGTGTAAGAATAAAAAAATCTCTAATTGGGTAAGACCTCAATTTACCTTTTCAAAAACCCATATGATTAACAAAATAAACTACATGAGGATGCCACACTGGATAAGATCAGCAGAGGAGTGTCAACAGGGTAGATTAAATCATCCAGACTGATCAAAATATTCAAATTTATGCTGAAATTATTCTTCTATCACTTCTGTCACTAGTTCTATGTTAACATTATATCATTCCGACTGTTATTATGACCAGCCAAATGGGAAATACTGTTCAGTCTCCTAGTTGTAACTCCAAGTTGGAGATATTGGTTATCTACAGCGACTGCATTTGGCCAAAAGAACAAAAGTATCAAGAAAATGGTCAAAATGTCCTCAAAGCTACATTACTGGTAATTATAGCTGAATAAATATAAACATTAATACAATCATTTCAGCTAAGTGAAAAGAAATTATAAATAAAATGTTTTTCTTTTGTTTTGAATAAATAATACATTTATGAACAAGAATACAAGAATAAACATACTATTAAGTATTATAAAGTGACACTAGTGCAACTAAAGTATTATTTATAGGGCCTAATGAAACTGGCATAAAGATAAATGTGCAAATGAACGACAAATAAATAGTATATTACACACAATCATCACTATGAAGATTAAAACAGAAGGCTTTCAATTATCATCATCATCATCATCATCATCATAATGGAAGGATAAGTCCTTTTGGAAGCCACAGTGCTGGTGTATAAAGTATCTGTCTAAACGTTGTCCTTGATCTAGTGATCTCACTGTCACACTGTCAGACTTGATGGACTTGAGCGACTCAGCCGTCAACGTCAGTGTGTCAATACGTGAGGATCCGATGATGACTCTGAAATTGGTTTGCTTGTACGTACGGCTGTAGTGGTAAATAAAAGCTTGGCTAAACCCTACCTTACCTCAGTCACACCGTCTATATGCTCCCCAATATAGATCTATGCTTGTAATATAACTAAATAACAAAATGGATTTATGGGGGATTAATGTGCTTAAACTTAAAGCCAACAGTTTGACTTCTAGATGAATCAGCATTTTGTCAGTTTTAGTGCTGTATTTATAAGTTACTGAGGTCAACAACCTCTTAACAGCTTAAGAAAACATCATGTTTAATAGAAGCCTGCATTCACAGATCTGTAAGTCCTTTTATAGCAGGTTTCAATCTCGTGCTTTGACTTTTGTTTGTTAGGATGTCCTTTAGTTTACATTCCGATAACAGATTGTGCTTTTAAAAATATTTACATAGTAATTCATCTAGATACAGGTGGAAGTCAGACCGTACCAGTTTTTTCTGCCTCCTGCTTCGAATGTTTTCATGTCTCTCTGTCACCTGATGCCTCAGCTGCTTCTATGTGTTTCTCTCTCCTCCTCAAACTTTTTCTTTTAATCTTGAATCAGTTGCACCTTCTTCCTTTTGAATCAGTTCTTTACTTTCTCCTTGTTTTTCTTTCTACACCATTACATCCTGCAATTCTTCCTCTTCCTCTCTCCTGATTCCTTCACTCACTCTGGAAATGTAAAAAGCTTTCTTTTAACAACTGAACTTTAACTTGTGTGGTGTTAATTACAATAATGGTGGAGAAATGACACACAGTCTGAATGCATGAGCAGTCAAGCTATCCAAACTATCCAGCTACATCATCATCACTGTAATGTAAAACAGCAACACTATTGTTCATTTAAAAAACTTTAGCTCCACTGAAGAGTTTTTGCTAGCTACTTACTTTGTTATGTTTTGTCTGACATTATTATTTAATGGTGCACATGAAAGCAGCTCCAGCAGCCTGCTAGCTTCAGCACGGCGGGTTTTGTTTGTTTTGAAACCAGCATAGCACGGGTGGGCGGTAGTGCTAGCTAGCATTAGCAGCCTTCAGCAACCTGCTAATGCTAGCTAGCAGCTTTTTGATGTTATTTTTTATCTACAAACCAATCAGCTGTACTACAAACGTACAAACTTTTACCTGACAGCATTCTGTCTTGACAAATACCTCGTCTTTATGCTACTTATTCTCAGTTGAGTTGTCTGATGGCTAACCTGTGTGTTTAGCTGGATCAGACTGAGCTGGTTAGCCAACAAACTTCCACATACACAATTAAAATGTGACAGAATACAAGTTGATATAATCAATACAGGGGCTGTAATGGAGCAGTTAACATTTGTCATGTTGATCGGAAAAATATGTCAATTATTTCTGAAAGCTGACTTGATCTCGTCCATGCTAAACACTATTTTTGTGACCGTTTTTCTGTCATTATATATTTTTCTGGCTCCGGCACAGAAAGATGACATCCTCATTATTAATCTCACCTACAAATCTCTGTTTCATTGATTGATTCTCTAATCAAGAAAACAGTTGTCACCTTCTTGGACAGGCTGTTGTTCTTTAGTGGGAGCTGACCCACCTGACAGTGTCACTGCCTTGCTCCACCTACCGAGGTAGAGCGGGAATTGAACCAGTCACCCTGGTTAGTTTGAGGCAGTTTAACACTAACAGCATGGTTTTTCAGCTCTTTGTCAGCTCTGTTCCCATTCAGAGTGTGCCAGCAGAGACTCTGTCCGCTGCTTTCACATGGCACTGCCCTGAAAGCGTGGGAAAAAAAGGGGAAAAGCTACCACTTTACTCTCGTCTGCTGCCATGGAAACCAACTAACGGTCGGGACATTAAGGCAGTGATACGCAGGGAAACTTTGTGGGTGACACGGGCAGCCTGGCTGCTCTGTTTTTTTTTTTTTTCTCTCAGGTTCCCTGCTCTCTGCACCCCTCTCCTCCTTTAGTTCTGTCTTCATTTTTTAGCCTTTTGCTCCTCTCTCTGGTGCTCCTCCATCATGGAGGTCAGCCTGCACTCTGTGTGGGATGACTCATGAGCAACACTGTGCAAGCTCCTCACTGATGGATTTTTCACTTGATTTCTTAATTCTTTACTTGTTGAGTAAAGTATTTTTGAAATTTTTATCTACAAATCTATCATCTTCTGGATTAGAGCATAAAACAATGAGGATTTGTTTACCTTATTTATGTTATATATTCATGTATTTTTTACATTTATGCTGGCAACTAACAATTAACTGTTAATCAGATGGTTATTTTGTGTACAAAATTGTGAAAAATGCCAGTGCAGTTTCCAAATTCTCAAGTATAAAACCTAGAGATAGTCAGAGAAGCAACAAAACATTTTAGAAGCTGGAGCAAGTTTCTGTGTTTTTGCACTGTGATAAATGACAAACACCTAATCAACTGTCAAAATGTTTGTCAATTAATTTTCTGTTGATGGACTAATCAGTTAATTGACTAGTTGCTTCAGCATTACATTTCTTAAGTTATATTGGATCTAAAATAAAGGACTAAATTTATACCATTAATTATCAAAATGAAAAAAAAAAAGATCTATTAATCACTTCATTCATTGATCAGTCACATGTCACATGTGTGTGTGTTATGTCTGTTCCTGATCGATCACCTCTCTCTGGTTCTGTATGCAAATCTCTCCTTTTTCGTTTATTCATGTGTTCAAATGGATCCCCAGCCAGCGCCCCGTCTCCCATAATTACACTGTGTGTGTGTGTGTGTGTGTGTGTGTGTGTATGTGCATGTAAGTGTGAGTGTGTGTGTGTGGGGAGCAGGTGATTGGTTGGCAACAGCTGGAGAGAGAAAGGAGAACACAGCTGCAGGGAGAGAGGAGAGGAAACCAGAGGGAACAAGAGAGGAGAGGAGACGAGAGGAGAGGAGAGGAAAGGAAAGGAAAGGAAAGATGAGAGGAGAGGAGACGAGACGAGAGGAGAGGAGAGGAAAGGAAAGGAAAGATGAGAGGAGAGGAGACGAGACGAGAGGAGAGGAGAGGAGAGGAAAGGAAAGGAAAGATGAGAGGAGAGGAGACGAGAGGAGAGGAGAGGAGAGGAAAGGAAAGGAAAGATGAGAGGAGAGGAGACGAGAGGAGATGAGAGGAGACGAGAGAGGAGAAGAGAGGAGAGGAAAGAGGAGAGGAAAGGTTTACAACTTTACAACTTAAATGTCCCCTGTGGAGTTTACGTTTACATTCAATATTAGTCACTAAATCGCATCGTCTCCATCCATGAGGTCTAACAAATCTGTTGAGTGCGTTTCCTTCCTCATAACACATTTGCAAAGCCAATTTTTTAAAGTTAGAAATCTGCATTGTTTACATTGTTTGGGCTGCTAGCACTCTTCTTCTTCACTGCCTTTGATGGCACACTGTGTCATCAAAGTCTTTCTGCCACATGACGATCAGTGGAATAATGTAAAATATGCAGAGGCGGGAACGTGGATCACGTCACCCACATGCTTACGTGCATACATGTGCATCCTCATACATGGAACCACAAGCAAACAAATCAGGTATCCACTCACACAAACATTATTCCACTGCGCTACTTGTGGTCAAAAACTGCACAAGGTACTTTTATGCCAGTCCCCAAGGAGGAAGAATTTTACTCTTTTGCCTGCTTATGCTGGGATCGTACTCCATGAAATGTTTCCATTTTGAGATAAGCACACGCCAAGCCATGATAGAGTCTCAATGACTTGGCCGAAAGAAACTGCAGTTATGGACCTTCTCTTTCACGACTTCCTGCTAGTCTTTTGTCAGGACATCAGGAGGTATGCTGCATCGTTTTTTCTTTTACTATGACACACTGGTATACTGTACTCTGATCCTGACACACACACACACACACACACACACATACAGAGAAGTAGAGTGAGAGACAAGATAGATTTTTGATGGTGATGGACAGTTTTGGTCAGTTGTGTATGGATGTAAGTTAACTCAGGGGAAATGCTAGAAATGTTTCTGCGCTGTGATGCAGATGACAGCGATGCAGCAGTACAGTGTGTAGGAGGCAGAGTCGAGTACCATCAACAGTCCCAGTACTCCCAGAGACTCCAGTAAAGAACGTCCTCATGGGTATTATGATTTTCACAACATGTGCCGTTTGAGAGGTTTACATGAGATTTTATAGTGCAGGAGACTGTCACAGATGACCATATGAAGGCATTTTGCACCAATTCTAGCATGATTTATCCTGCTCTAATGTCCGTTTCTGTGATTTAATCATGGTGTTTTTATATCAAACTGCATATGTACAAGCTTAAACTTGATGTAGTTGATACAACCGGAACAAAAAGCAGAAGAACTGTCAGAAAACAAAAAAAGTTTCTCTCTGCAGGAATGAAAGCACCATCTCGTTTTGACATACAATCACTGTCTCTTGTCTCATGTCTTTGTTCCCGCTCTCCAATCACTCCACTTCTCAAAAAGGGACGCAGGAAGGATGAGGACGAGAGGTAGAGGAGGAGACATCCTGTTCCTGTCTTCTGCTCTTTTTTCCTCCTAAACCCAGTTCTGCTCATCGTTTTGTTTCCGATAATGATTTTGAGGACGGTGCCAAGGATAACAGAGGGGTTTGTGCTCAGTGAAAGGAGGATCGCTGATTGGCTGCAGGGAGGAGGAGGAGGTGTCCAGCCCTGATCAGCATCATGACTCAATCATAAGGCTTTCAGATAGTCATAAATATACCAATGATCATTAGCACACTCACACTGACGGACAAAAGGTTTGAAATAAAAACAAAAGGGAAATATATTTGAAATTCATATGAATTCATATTATTCAGTTTCTATTCTAATTTGACAGCAACAGATATTAAAAATCACTTACTACTCATAATACTCCTCAGCTCTTTATCTTATCATTTCAGTCCATATTTGTTCGTCTTTTACACAACCTGACCTTTGAAGTCCTCATTATGAGTTATATTGTTTATCTAGCCAGCTGGTGAAATGATTACCATCTATTTAAAATAAAACTCTACGGTTTCAAGTATTAATCTGCCATGTCTTCAGAGTATTTTCCCTAAAAACCTAAATTACTTAAGATGACTAAAATCTTAATGTTATTCTGCATAATGATGGTCTGTGAGTTCTCTGTATATTCACACTCAAGTCACTAGAAATTGTCACCAAGACACCAGTTGACCCATGTGATTGGCTGGTTTGATGCTATTTTTCCATTTCTAATAAACGGAGCAGAGGAGGCTGTAGATGTGATCAGCTGATCATCTCTGCCTTGTTTTATTTGGGTTGCAGACAAGATGCTGAAAGAAACCTCTTCAGATTAGATTCACCCTTCTGTACCAACCAATCAGATCGTCCAAATGAAACCACCCGGAAGTGACCACCACGTCGACCAGGATGAATGACGTTCAGTGTGTGTGAGAGAGAGAGAGAGTGTGTGTGTGTGTGAGGGCGTGTTAGGGCTTATTTAGCTTCATGATCCCTCATCCCACAGCCGAAAGCATCAGCAGCCATCATCCCACACGCACACGCAAACACACACGTACCAAGACAGCGAGCAGCGAGCTAGCGCTTAAAGCAAAACTGGGCTTCCATGGCCATCCATTATCACTGACAAGCTAAATGTACCATGGTACACCATATGGTACAGACAGAAAGAGAGAAAGGGAGGGAGAGAGAGAGAGAGAGACTAAAGTAAACCGGAGAGAGAGGCTGAGCGAAGCGAGAGAGAGCGAAAAGAATGAAAAAGAAAGAGAAGAAGGGAGGATTGCATACTCTAATACAGTTACGGTGTGTTTTTTTTTTTACTTCATTTCACTGTGTTGTTTTTTTATATTTCATAATATATTTTCACTGAAACGTATATCCCTACAAATAAATACAGTCATAATTAAAGCAGTTTCTCTTCAAAGCTAAGATTAGCATCAAAATGCCCAAAACTTTAAATTGTGAACTTCTCCTCCTCAAAATTCCCAAAAATATCAGAGGACACTTGTTTCTTCGATGTTAGCTTCGACCCCGACAAGGCTGCTCATTATGCCCCGCGCAATTTGGCAGAGAAATCCAGTGTTCTGTTGTCCAAATTTTGGAAACACAATAGTGTTTAGTATCCCAAAAATCATTGCAAGCCAGTCACGTGTCATGATCAGGTTAGAGGCAGAAACTCACAGTGAAGTTTTTGTAGATATTTTAAATGTATTTACAAAGGAGGCGAAACATACATACATAAATATATATATTCTGTTTAAATCAGGCTTTTTAGTGTTTGGTTTGTTTTCTGTGAAAAGTAGCTCAACCCCTAACTGAATTATTCAGGCAGAGTTATTCTGTATGTGTTCATTGTCTGGTACAAGTGATTCTACTTATTACTTCTACTTGATGAATAAAAATAAAAGAAATCTTTACAGACTGCTCAATTTGGGAGGTTGGCCCACCCTCCCTTCAGTCCTCCTGAGGGCTACACCCTCTGAGTTTGGACAAAGCCCCATGGGTTCCACCTGGCAAAGCTCTCCAGCCAATCACAAGACAGAGCTGTACCTGTCACTGTATTTCAAACACAGCTTGACAGAAAATCAGAAAAAAATATTGCCATAAAATTAATAATCTAGATGCAAAACCCCAAATGTAATAATTCTTTTTTTTCTCATTACTATAAACTACACACACACACACACACACACACACAGACTGTGTTGGGGAGGCTGTTACCATAAAGCTTGCCGCAGGAAACATCTGTGCAGACAAAACAGACACATTCAGTTTAGACAAAACCACAAAGAGAGCACCTCTACACACACACACACACACACACACACACACACACACACACACACACTTAGAGTGGTAGATATAATGAAGTGAGACAATTCCTGCAGTTACAAATTTATCAGAGATATTCATGTAATTCTGCCTCTACAAGAGATACCATTATTTTTTGATTATAAAACACACGTGTCAATCAATCAAAATCAAACAAACTAAAAGGCAGAGATGTGATTATTTCAACATCTTAATGAGAATACTGATACTTTTTTGTTCAGTCTGTTCCACATAGAGAACGTCAGCAGACATTAGAGAATTTTTAAATAATTTACTTTCCAAGAGAAGAGTGAAGTGTTTCAGGACAACCATTTCAATTTACAGACACTACCTTATATTATAGTTCAGTATTCTATCATTCATATAATCTGTCTTGTTGTTTAACACTGTAAACACTGATGTCAGAGGCCAGAGGTCAAAGGTCAGTTACAGGGAATTGACCCGCTATTATATATAAAGACTGTAGGTTCATAAGAAAAGAAAAAGTAAATCTATTGCTATCTGTTGCGAGTTTGGAGAGGAGTGAAGGAGAGATGTAGAGAGGAGGTAATAAAACAGAAGGAGGTGAAGATCATGAGAAAGGAGAGAAAAGCCAGAGTGAAGGAGGGGAAAAAGGGTACAAGACAAATGAATGAAGGGAGGGAAGGACTGATGGAGGAAAGGAGGAAGAGAAAGCAGCAGAGCAGACTGATACAGAGAAACAGAGGGCAGGAGGAAGAAACGAAAGGAAGGAGAGAGGAAAAAGAGGCAATAAAGAAGGGAGGAAGAGTGAAATAATCGATAAAGATTAATGGAGAGATGGAGGGAAGACAGAGAAAGAAAGAGAGAGACTGATGCACATGCTACGTTAGTTTAGCCCCACCCAGCTCTGATTATTCCATATCTGAGGGAGTAAAAATTCCCAAAATGTCCCAAACAAATGTTCCAAACAGTTCTAAAGAAAAAAAACACACAAAGTCCAAAATCTGCCAAAATCAATACAACACACACACACACACACACACACACACACACACACACACACGGAGACAAAAAGCAGGACATGTCGAATTTTCACATTTCAACATCCAAACGCTGAGTTTGTCTGAACAAACGACTGGTTTGTTTCAACATTTTCACTTTTTTTCTTCTTTTTGGATACCTCTTTTTCCAGGGCACGCACACACATACACACACACACACACATACACACACACACACACACACTAAATAGCACACACTCACACACAGAGCCAGTTTCACAACAAAGACAGAGACTGTGCCATGCTGCTGCAGAGGGGGCAGTGCCACGTTGGCAAAGCCCAGGGGGCAACTGCTATCTCGTGCCAACACTAAACACACACACACACACACACACACACACATGCAGAACATATCAGTATTCCAGCATCGTTGCAGAGTCGACTCCTCCGCCTGCTTGTGTGGCTTCATGTTCGACACTCTGCATGATTTTCTACAGAACCTGCGTTAAAAATGTTCATATTCTACCTGTGCAGAAACATTTCTACATGTGTATTTCAGGGAAAACATATAACTCTAAAGTGAAGAACCTCCAATGCTTATATGTGAATAGTCTCTGTGTAAAACTGTACAGTTTAGAGGAAGCTCAGACGATGATTACTTCACAGATCTGACATTTACAAGATAAAGTCTGGAAGTGTTTTGCAGCTCCAGGTCACCAGATTAAACATCTGTATTAACATTAAAGACTGTGAGAGAAGATGTTCTATTTAATATTTCATCAGAATGAGAGTGTTTATTGTGTACATGATTAGTGTCGTCAGTGTATTAAATGTATTTTTGACTGTTTAACTTTAAACAGACATTATCAGGAGGTTGAAGCCGACACACAAACAGCACTTTACAGAGATTATCCCTGCTTTAACCTGAACTAAACCAAAACCATCTAATCTGTAGAGTGTTATTCTTCCTATGGATTAATGTGCAGATCCCTCCTTTCTCTCTTTTATCTACTAAACTCAATATCTCCACAAATAAATTTGACTAGATACTGATGCTTTTTGTGTTTAAATAGCTCACACACACTTAATTTATACAGTAGAGCACGTTTCAAGATCAAGACACTAAAGCAATTTTACATATTGAAAAAATGCATTCAAAACTACGGAGTTTAATAAAGTGACTTTTCGTATAATTCACTGACTAAAAAGTAAACTTAGTGACAAGTTACTTCTTATAACACAGACAATACTTCTACTACTACTTTTTATCTTTCAACACCTGCACAGCTAACTGTGTGTGTGACTTGTGCTCAACTATCTGGATTTATGTTCTAGACACACAAACATGTATGGACACACACACACACACACACACAATATGCAGTATCTAATATATTAACTGTGATATTGTCCTGTTTGGAAACTCCACATCAGCATTGTCTGAAAACTGCACCGAAACCTCCGTTGTTGTCCAAAAACTATTAAAGACGTGTTAATGAGCCATTTCATTGGTTGGTATGTTCCTTCATTATCATGAACACACATTGTAGTTTGTTTTGAGTCAATCCCACACACACACTGCCCCGCTGCCAGAAATACTCACTAGAGCACCAAATGTGTATTAATCCGCCTCTGAAACTAGTCACCGACAAACGTTCCTCCTCTTTGAGTATGGTTTGTTGAAAACTGTGGTGCCCAGCTGTTTAAAACCTACTGAGCCTTTTTAAAAAAATGTTTTCTAGTGTTCTAGTGTTTTGTTTGTTGTTGCCCAACCATGTAAAGTGAAGGAATAATCAACCAGAACAGAAGAGGTAAAATAAACCTGATCAACCATCGGACCTGATCGAGAGGTTCTCCAACCAACCGACGCACACTGATGGACACGACAACCACATGTTTACTGCAAAACCTGCAGGACGTCGGGAGCAGCGCTGCCGATCAAACTGACATCATGTTGTTGAATATTGTTATTACAGAGGCTGAAGACAATTACAAGTTGCTGCAGAGTGAAGAGCAAAATATCACTATTATCTGTGTTCAGGTGCCAAACCACAGATACTGCATTCTGTCAGTATCATCACCAAGACAACCCCAACCCCCCCACCACACACACACACACACACACACACACAGACACACACAATCTCTTAGAGAAGCTCTAGACTCCACATTTTCACAGGTGTACAGCAGCATTCTCCAAAGACAGTCTCCCCCTCTCTCTCTCTCTCTCTCTCTCTCTCACACACACACACATAAGCATGCTACATAATGTTCAAACCAAATAGATTTTCTAGGGTAATACTTAACTTATTATACACAACTTGCACATCAAAACACCTGAATAGACACATGAACACAGGAATTAAAGCAAGAAAGGAAAAAAATTCTGAACCTGAAATGTTGTCCAGGAGGAAATATGTACAATGTATTGAAGTAAATATGATATGAATTTAAAACTGCTCTATGCCTGAAATCAGGCGTGATACCTGAGAACTTTCCACCTTGCTTGAAATGACAATCTTGGCTACTGATAAAAAGATAAATATGAAGATAAAAGCTTATTAAATAGATTTTTGTGAATCTCTGACATTGTAAGACCTTTCTCTTCTTCTTCACCACAAATGGCAGCTGACAAAATTCATACAATATGTCTGGACAGAGGAGAATAATTCACTAATCCATGAAATAATATACAATTTCCTTGGTATGAAGCAGTGATGAAAGGCCACAACATAAAAGTTACTGCCTGAGCAAACTCCACCAGTTAAATGGGGCTATTAGTCTCACCAAGATCATTCATTCCTCCGTAGCCCCACCAAGAAGTTACCAGATGTTTGATAAGTCAAATTCGGTCTGATTTCTTTTATTTGGGGTGCTGTTTGTCTCATTCTGCAACAGTATCCCCACTTGTAGGGATGTGCCTGAATACAAATACATCATCCGGCAAAGTACAAATAGTGGGTTTGCTATGAATATTTGTTTCATACAAATATTTTGAAAATTATTTGTTTTCAGGAAGAAAAATAAGGCAGGTCGGTTACGTCACTATCTCAGTGTCTCTCCTCTGCTCCGCTGTGACGTCTATCAGTAGGTCTCAGTGAGGGGAGTCACATCCACCTGCTACGTGACGCACATTTCCTAATTTGGACATCACTCTCAGAGTTGGGAGTGTTCCCCAGAGATAAAGCTGAACTATTGACACACGCTTCATGAAAACTTATTTTAATTTTCTAAAATTAAAAGCGTAATAAAAACAAAAACAGGATTTTTAGGCCTCTGTCCACTTTTATTCAAATACAAATACAAATAATTTTGCTGCCTTAACAAATACACATACAAATACAAATACTGGACTCTCTGCACATCCCTACCTACTTGCCACAGCAATCTTATATGCACCGGAGTTCACGTTGCTCTCGACACACGAGTTGCACTAACTGTTTGCTTTGGTACGGTAGCAGCCTGAGAAAAATGCATTGGTTTGATACCAGTTCTGTCAGAGTGCTGACTAATATTACAGAGGCGAAACCTGCTGTATAAAAAGTCAGCGAAGCACTTGCTGCTGCTTGTTAAACTCATTGCTGGGAGCACACTGCAACAACCGACGCAAATCATGTCAACATTTTTATCACCAGAGAGACACCAGAGAGATTTAAGCAAGTAAATCAAACTGAAACTGTAAAAGAAGAAGGGACAAAAACAGGATTTATAAAAATGGATACAAATCAATACTTATTAAATAGACCTAGTAGTAGTATCACAGTAACAATACTTTTGGCATCGATCTGTCCACTCAAATGTTTTCTTTCTCTCCACCATTCGCTCTCTACGTCGCTCTGTTTCCCTCAATTCATAATCTTTTCTCATATCCTTTCTTTCTTTAAATGTATCTCTTTTCACTCTGCACGCTTTTCTGTGACTTCCTGTATCAGTACTGGTGTCCCTCTTTTTTCCTCCATATCTCTCTAGCTTTTTTCTCTTTCTCTCTCTCTCTCATCTCCGCTGTTTATCTGTCTCTCTCTCTCTCTCTCTGCCTGTCTTCCTTTCATCTCTCGCCATCTGCCTTCCTCCATCTCCATTTTCTCCTCTCTCTTTCCCCTCTCTCTCTCTCTCTCTAACTTCTCTTCTTGTCTCACTCTCTCTCTCTCTCTCTGTGGCTCTCACCCCTCCCTCTCTTCTCCCTAAAAACTTGGCAGTGATCCCTGTCGTGTTTTTTTTTTTTTTTTTTTTTTTCCCTCCACTCGTTTGGGGGATTGCGAATGAATGCGATCCAATCTAGACCTCAGCTAAGAGACATGAATTTTCATTAATTACAACCTTGTCAGCAAAAGCATTATGGGAGCTGAATATGAAAATGCTAATGAGGGGAGCTCATTTGCATATTTTTCTTTGTTGGAATGTCATTAATTATTACGTTTTATGATGATGAATGCAGCTGTCGATGGCTGGCCCTCCATGCCTAATTAGCTATCAGAAAATCCTCCAATCAAAAAAATGGATAGGGATCCCAAACTTTACTTTTCATTTCACACCTCTTTCACTTTCTCTCTTTGTCGCTCTATATTACTGTATTCCTTTTTCTTTTCTATCATTTCCCAGTGATACAACTTTACACGTCCTCTCATTTATGATCATTATATATCAGCTGTTCTCCCTCCTTGTTTCTATGATTTTCATTCTTTGCCTTCTTTTTTTTAACACATGTAACTCTGTAGGATGGGCCATAGTGCAGATTCTTTGAGGCGAGCTCTCTTTGGTTGCTGAAGATTTAAATCGGCCGGTGCTGAATGTGTTGCGCAGTGTGATATAGGACCTTATTCTGGATTGTTGACCAAAGATTTCACCATATCTCACATGATCATCAACTTTTATCTGGCGCAGCACAAAATCAATCTTTTGCTTTAGCTCTAGTCGTTTCTAGAACTACCTCTAGTCCTTCACTTCGAGCTCCTTCAGACAGTCTTAGACTCAACTCCTTCAGTCCTTTAGCTGTAGCTCCTAGCCTTGTAAACTAAATGCCTGCTCCTTTGGTTTGTTAGCCCTTTTAGCTCTCATCCTCCAGTCATCTTTCACCCCTCGCTCCTTTTGTTTAGGCTACATATTTTTGGTGAAAATGTAACCCTTTAGTCTTCAAGCCCCTTTAGTTGTAGTCCTTCAGTCTAATCTAGCTGCTTTTTTAAGATCCTTTAGCTGTTTTTAGTCCTTTGTTTATTAGATCTACACCTTAGTTTAGATGAATCCTTCAGTACTAGCTTCTTCAGGCTTGATTTTAACTTCGACTGTTCTTAAAAGCTTCTTTAGTATTAGACCTTTGGTCTTAGCCTTTTAGTTCTGACTCCTTTAGTCCTTGCCCCTGTAGTCTTGGTTCGTTACATCTAAACCGTCTCCCATGGCGCCAATTACTTTTATTCATTTTTAGGTCCTTTAATTCTGCTTTATTTAGCTGTATTAATTGGTGATAGCTCAGTTTGTCATAACTTCTTTTCTCCCAGTGAATTCATCCTTTGTCTGGTACTTCTAGCTTGCTTAGTCTGTTCAATTCAGCTTATTGTTTTAAAACTATCTTTTCTTTACTAGCATCTACTCTGATACTCTATTCTGTGCTGTATCAGAAGAATCCACATGGCACACTCAAGCTAAGCTGTGCAGTTGTAGTTCTATGTAGTTCTTGTTTAACAACTAGCAGTGTAACAATTACAGTTAGCTAATCACATGTATTTTTAACATAGGTAGCTGCTCTGATTATCTCTAGATTACCAACTAACTACAGAGAAGGCCAATCAGATGGATTGGTGATGAAATGAGGTCAGGTCTGTTGAGATGGAAAAGTTAGCGATTGGCCAATCAGCTGATGACATGTATTGTTGCCCATAAGCTGAGGACGTTCTGAGACCACATAACATCACCTGTAAGTCCTGTGTTACTGCCCATGTCTCTCCTCCTTGTTGTTGTTCCTTCCATCTCTCTTTCTCTATTGTCTAAAAAGTGTAACAATGAAGACTTAACAAATTCCCCCTTCCAAAAACCCACTAACGAACACCCCCCTCTATAGGCTTAATGAATGCCAGGCTTAATTAGAGCACCATGATGTCAGAGGCATTAATTATCAGTTGGCTTCGTTTCAGAAAACACACACTGTCTCTCTGTCTGTCTCTCTCTCTCTGTCTGTCTCTCTGTCTCCATTTCCCTCTGCATCTGTTTTTTTTTTCTTTTTGTCTCTCAGTCACGTTCAGACTGAGCTTTCTGTCCCTGATGTTTAACTCACATTTGTTCATTTAGTAGAAGAGACTCAGAGTGAAATCATTCCAGATTTACACACATTTTTTGACATGCTCCTAAATCTGATACGAATCTAATTTGTGGCGACGTCAGTCTGAAAAGTCATATCTGAATTCATGTGACTTTTACAATGCTCGAGCATTTGTGGTCTGGCATACATGATGATGTTGGTGCTTATAGGGAAAA